>NC_140170.1:127930317-127947817 GCF_963971535.1 Notolepis coatsorum | reverse complement strand
TGTCCCCCCTCCACCCTCTTCTCTGACAGCATGTCCTCCTCCACCCTCTCCCCCTCCACCCTCTCCTCTGACACCCTGTCCCCCTTCCACCCTCTCCTCTGACAGCCTGTCCTCCTCCACCCTCTCCCCCTCCACCCTCTCCTCTGACACCCTGTCCCCCTCCACCCTCTCCTCTGACACCCTGTCAGCTCTACCTCTGAGAGAGAGACCTTAGTCCAGGGGTCAGCAACCTTTTAGACATGGAGTGCCTGTTTGAAATATAGTTGTAACTAGTGTGCCTCAACAATATTCCATGCATCGTAATTTTTTTTCTCATAATCAGGTATTTTTAATGATAATCTTTACATTATTACATCATTATTGTTATTGTTATTATTAACAATATTATTATGATGGTTGTATCAACCCTAAATCTGAGTTGGGGGGGGGGGAATGCAATGCAGACAAACAGCTGCATACAGTGCGACCATTTCACTCACATTTGCCCATTCATTTTTGGACACATCACACACCATCGGTGTGTGTACTGTACGTGTGCTGTCATAGCTCCACCTACAGGCCTAATGGAGAACACCAGGAGAACACCAGGATGTGAATGGAGGGTGAATGTGAGGTATATCGTGTAAATAAGTTTTGATTGATCGCAAGACTACACTGTAAAAAAAATTATAATAATAAGTTACCAGAACTTAAAAATATTGAGTTCAGTTACTGTGCATTAAGGTTTTCAGTTTTCAATCCATAATAAGTTAACAGAAAAATAAGTACACAACCACATTATTTCAACCTAATAAAACTATGTTTATTGTCATTGTTTTAAGAACACAAGTTGACTTGGTAATACTCACATTTTGAGTAAAAAAAATGGCTTTTAACATGTGCAATGTTCAATGAAATAGAAAAATAAATAATAAAAATGGTTGATTAATCCCACTGGTTACAATGGTGACCGTAATAATGTTTTTGTTATAAGGTTCTGCAAATGTTACTGAATAATGTAGCAATGTATTTCCAGCTAAATTGAAATAATAAACAAATAAAGGGTCTCAATTAAATATGTGGTAGTAAAAAGAACCTGTGGGAGGATTTCAACAAGATAAATGCGACAACAGTGCAAAATATTTCACTATAATATTTCAGAGCGCGTGCCTAGGGTTGCCTACCCCTGCCTTAGTCCAATGCACTGTAAAAACTGAGCGTCATCTGGTCACTTTTAAACTATCAGCTAATTGTATTCAACTAAAACTGTGTAAAATGCAATTCATAAATGGTTCAAATGCATTTAATTCAGCTCAATTCTATTTCATACAGCACATAGTCTTTTTTATTATGTATAGGTTACTAATACTTATTTAATAAATATGAATGAACCCCAATCCCAGTTTTTACAGTGTGGGTGCTATCACTGGCCAGGAGTCGACTCCTTAAACGCCACTCTTACTATACATATATTGTATAACATGTAAAACTGTATTTGAGCCATGTTCTTGTTGTTTGTTTGTCTTTTGTCATGCCTGTGTTAATGCACTTTTATAGTTTATATTTAGTTTTTATTATTTTCACTGTCATTATTGTTGTTATTATTGTTAGTGTTGTTATTGTTAATTTTACTGTATTGTGATGTCTTGTTCTATGTCTGAAAGAAAAAGGAAATAAAAACATTAAAAAAAAATTCATTCAATACTGCAGGCAGGCAGCAGCCTCAGCAAACTAACGTTTGCACCACTCCTATCACCTGTAGCATCAGCAAAAGCACCTGCGACTACCGCTACCGAAGCCAACTACGACGTTAACAATGACGTCAGTCAAAATGAACTGCTGGTCCAAGGAGCAAATGCTGTGTTTCTGCTCCCAGAGTGACTGGCTCATTGTCAAAGACAAAAAGCTTGAGTGCAAAGCATGTACAGTTACATCACTGGCTGCTGGGAAAGAGGTGGTCAGCTGAATGGAGTGAGTGTTTGTTGATCTGCAGATGAAACAGCGAAGCCCCTCACGGTTCAAGCACAGATGACCCCAAGACAAGTAGGTTAACATCTTATTTCTGATGGATATCATCACTATTGTCTTACAATATTTAGTGCATGATTAATACTTAAAATTAGGGATGTCCAATATTATCGGCCGATATTGGCATTAAAATGTGATATCAGAAAATATCGAATTTTCTTTTTTTAAATGTATTTAATTTTTTTTTTACATTTCTATAACCTTTATTTACCCAGGCAAGCAAGTAAGAACTAATTCTGATTTTATTTATTATCAAAAGTATGCATAATGTTGTGGTAATTCCACAACAAGAGATATGTAATGTTAATTACCTGAAATTATCGGTTATCGGTTGATATCGGTATCGGAAATTAAGAGTTGGAAAATATCGGTATATCGGTATCGGTAAAAAAGCAATATCGAGCATCCCTACTTAAAATCAAATATTTCAGCATTTGTATCCTATTTGGTCAACTTTTGCAGATGTGTTTCATTATTCAAAAGTACAATAGGTGATGAGTGCTACTGAATTAATTTACCATTTTATCCTCATTCCTCATTACCACATTCATAGCCAACTCTCATTTTCTGCCTCTCTCAATCTGTGTCTCTTTCAGCCTCTGGCTGGCAAAGGCAAGGAGAGATGCTGATGAAACAGCCGTCAAAGAACCTGACAATTCAGTTTAATCTCAGGACATACTGGTGCCATTTCTGTAAATATGTGAACATCTTATTAATTTCCCCAAAATGTCTGGTGCTTGCTGAATTTCTGCTACCATCAAATATTAAATCAGATAATATCATGTAATTGCACTGTTTCTTTAGAATAACGTTAACCTATTTGGTTAATCTAACATTAACCAAATGCATTTCCATCTGCATACCTAACTACTCTCTAATTTTCTTTCTGTCTAACTCCCTCCTATGTGTGTCTGTCTCTGTTGTGTGTGTGTGTGTGTGTGTGTGTGTGTGTGTGTGTGTGTGTGCAGGGGTGTAGCTCCAGATTCTGGGCACCATGAAAGAATGTATTTGTAGGCCCCCAGTGAATGCGTAAGCGCGCGAGCGGAATTCTTTTTGGCAATTTTCTTATTGATGAAAACGCATAATATGGTTTTTACCTATACATTTGGATCAGCAGTTCAGCACCTGCACTGTTGGTGGGTGAGCCTAGTAAAGGATGTCGCATTGCGTTCATCTTCAATGAATGGACCAATGCAATAGTCTACCAAAGCCCCCCCTCTCTCTCTCTATATATATCTCACACACACACACACACACACACACACACACACACACACACACACACACACACACACACACACACACACACACACACACACACACACACACACACACACACACACACACACACACACACACACACACACACACACACACACACACACACACACACACACACACACACACACACACACACACACACACACACACACACACACACACACACACACACACACACACACACACACACACACACACACACACACACACACTTCAGAAACAAACATAGTATCAATGAGAGCATCAATAATACACCTGAGTGATGTCTAGAAAAAAGAAAAAAACTTTTTTTTTGCAGAATGCAGAATGGGTACAATACAGTACGGCTCAATACACACAATTGTTAAGGGAATGCAGACCAGAGAAAGACTTTCGTCTTGTTTACACCAGGGTCCCCCATTTTCAATTAATAATGAATTGTAAGTAAGGGTGAAATTAGCACCGTGCAATTCATTCTTTGTGGATCTAGCCCTAGTCTTCATAAATTGTTGCCATATTTTCTTTGCTAAATCTTTTTCTTCAAAGTAACTGATGGCTTCAGATGAATGTAGTGTAATAAAAAGAACAATATTTCCTTTGAAATGTAGTAATAGTAAAAAATTCCCAAAACCAAAATATTTGACATACGTATAATACTTAGTTATTTTCCACCACTGAAATTTAGTCATGCATTGCTATGGTAACATAAGCAGAGAAACACACTAATTTAAATAACTTGAATTAATCCCCCAAAAAAAGGAATTTGTATCTTATATAATTTCATATACATTTGTAAATATTTGCCTACCTTATTTTATCAAATTTGTTACTGGCACATTCTGGTGCATCTATAAACAAGATCTTACAGAGTCTTGAAAAGGTTGTCTTATATTGAGGTCAATACGGTAAAAGTTACCTACTTTCAGGTTTAACTCAAATAATATGACAACTAAAACTAGTTATTTTAGTTCAACCTGAAAGTAGGTAACTTATATTTAACATTTTGTTTGAATTTTGACACAAAATTATTACAAAAAGGTTGTCATCAATGAGTAATGGGAGAGAGTTTCAGCATCCACCATGGTCCCGTTAGACAGGTGAAGTCCCTCCCCTTTTGCTGAACCAATCGTTTTGGGAAGACTAAACATTGGGTAGTCAATGGCGAAAGACAAATAATAGTTTGATCCCATTTTAATTGTGTTATTAATTACACATATGATTCACATATGTATTTCACAATCTCAGGGGGCTCATACAGAACCAAGTATTTCACTCTAATGTACATGTACCTTAAACATGACAAATAAAACAAAACTTGAAACTATGTGTCAATTTAAAAGTGTAATTGTCAGTGTGCTAATGTTACGTTAATCATGTTAATCTTCCTAATATACTAACCTACACTCAACACTATAGCACTCAAGTCTTAACACTTTGTTGAACATTGTTACTCAGCTGATAGAGTTGTACCCTTCCTACTGACTTGTCTTACACAACTTGTAAGTCGCTTTGGATAAAAGCGTCAGTTAAATGACTAAATGTAAATCAAAAGCTTTTGATAATGTTAGCTAATGTTAGCTAACTTGCAAGTCAATCAGCTTTCTTGATTTGCTAAAGTATCTTTTAGATAGAAAAGCATCATACAATTCATGACACAATTCAAACTGGATCAAAAAAAGATTTGTTCTTGCATTGACTACTACATATTTATTTCCAAAATAGGGTCCCATCATGCACAGACATTTTGTAGGCCAGGGGATCAAGCAAAGAGTTTTGTTTTTGCTGTGCTGTCTGGCACTTTACCTGTTTGTCAGCCTCTCTCTCTGTCCTTTACTCTCCTTTGCAGTATTGAGCTCTCAATGTCCTCATGACATAAATGGAGACTGCTTAAAGCAATCAGACTGCTTAAAGCAATCAATAACTCATGAGCTGAGCAATTGAGAAGTCGGCACCCCAGTATTTTTTATTGATAAAGATGAATAGGTCACCCCAACAGCAGGTGCTGTCACACTCGGTCACTGCCTGTCTACTCTCTCTCTCTTTCTCTCTCTCTCATTATCACAGGCATGGAGTTCAGCCTGGCGTGCCCAGGTGCTTCCGGTTGAGGTCAGTTCTGCCCTGTCAAGGCAGACCGCAGTAACTTCCAAACAGTGAAACTGAGAAAAATGGCTTTAAAGTTTTTTGACTTGCCATCCAAAATGTGTTATAGGTAGATAGATGATAGTACCCAGATTTAACATGTATTAATGAAGTAATCTTTAGGCATACAAAAATATGACGTAGTTATTTTAATTAACCCCAAAAAAGCAGATACTGCACTCTGCTGCACGATTTCCTTAAATAATTATACAGGTAATGTACAGGCAAAGTGCAGTAACTTCAAATACAATGTTGTTTTCCCTCCAGCTTTCACAACTTAACCTAGCCATTTTATTTGGATCATCATCATTCCAATATATTCAGGTATTAAATTAAATTTTCAATCACGGCGTTACAGTCAACACAGCGGCATACGCTACTGCATCAACGTTATGATTAACAAAGCAAGGCATTCGTTTTGTTGCATTAACGCTATATTACTATTGTTATCGCTAAATCTAGGTGTTCTAATATATATTGCTATTGGTAAGACTAGAAGTTACATGTCTCGGGAAACTCTCGCATATCGCAATGGTGGCGTTTCAGGAAGTAAACAAGCCAAATGAGAGCTTCCGATTGGTCATTTGCTTTCTTTCTCTTGAAACCAGTCACGTCACTCTACTGTGATTGGACCGTTGGCTTGAGTGCAATGTGGGACTTGTAGTTTTTTAACGTTTCTCGCGGCGGAGAAAAAAAAGACGAGTAATCTGTACTCGCACACCGTGCGCGTAATTGAGTTTTACGGTTCGCACACACATATTTTTAGGGGCATATGAGAGCAATTTGGTCGCACTGTAGAGCCCTGATTAGGGATCTTTGTGTTGAGCTAAGGTTGACAACACCTTGCAGTTTGTTCTTGTCTCTTTGACAGAGGGATGTGAATACAAATGAAAAGGTTAAAATACTCTCAATAAAGGAAGAATAAAACTTGTCAGAATTCTCTGGTCGAGTCCAAAGGAGTTTAGTTTGCGAAGACACTACAGACTCTGATGAGTCTTTTTTATTATAACATCTGTGTTGTCACTAAATTTAAGTTTGTCATCAAACACAGTTCCTAAGTATTTGTAGTTCTGGACAATTTCCACCTCAGCTCCGTGGATGCTTGTTGGGGTGACTTCTATGTGTTTTAGTGAGATAATCATTTCTTTGGTATTGGATACATTTAAATACAGAAAACAGCCATCACACCAGTCTACAAAGTCTTGCATTATGGGTCAGTGTGATTTATCTGACTGACTGAGAAGAAATAGGATAATACTGTCGTCAGCTAATTTTACAATATGGTGATTTGTATTATTTGCTAAGACAATCGTTTGTGTATAAAACAAAAAGAAGAGAAGAAAAAACACAGCCTTGCAGTGAGCCAGTGGAAATTATTATTGATTTGGAACTTTTTCCATTTATACTTACTGAGTTCTATTGGTAAAAAAAACTGATAATCCATCTGATAAGTTGGTGATCCAGGTTAAAGTCATTTATAAGTTTTCCTACAAGTATTATTATAATTATTTAATTCAGAATATGTCTGTAGAATCAACGTTATTACTGTATACTGTACACAGTATATATCTGCTTGATATATTAATCAGTTGCAAACAAAAGGCTGTGGGCTTTCAGAATATTTCGATTTTATCATCAAATTCAGATGATAAATAAAATGCTTGTAGATTCATGATGAATACATTTTCAAAAGCCTGGAGAAAGGTTGTCTTAACTTCATCATCATAAGTTAGAAATGTCAAATTGATACAAATATTCTTCATGTGCTATTGATTTTGAGACCTATTTCTGAAGCCTGCAGCTATCCATCAACACTGCAAATCAGGATCAGTTCTGTCAGGCTTTGCGACAAAGCAGTACAATTTAAAAATACATTCCAAAGCAACTCATAATAACACACAATGTCTTAACAATGTCTTGTTAAATATATGAATGTTTGGTAAAGAAAAATAGGCTTGTTGTGAGGGTTCGGCGTTGTATAGGAGAGGAGACCCCAAATGCAGGTAACACGAGCAGAGAGAGAAGAGACTGAGACGACGGAATGAAGTGACCAGGCTTTTACTTTACAGTTGCGACAAAGATACACGTTGCAAACGGTAGCAAAACAAAAGCGAACTGTACAACCCGAAAACAAACTCAGCAGTGCTGGAAAAATATGGACTAAGAGGAACGGACTCAGGGCCGCCTCAGGGGGTGTGCGAGCACAGGGCCTCGCAGGAAGGGGAACCTCGCAAAAAAATAAAAAAATTATATATTATTATTATAATTTTTTATTTTATTTTTTATTTTATTTTTATATATTTTTTATTTATTTTTTGCGAGTCCCCCCTTCCCGCAAGGCCCTTTTTCATCACATACCTAAAATCTAGTTTTGCTTACATGCTTATATATTTCACATTAGACGTTTGTAGAATAGTGTTCCGGGCTCTGCGGCTCCGCTGCTCTGCAGATAGACACGTTTGTAGAATAGTGTTCCGGGCTCTGCGGCTCTGCTGCTCTGCAGATATACTATTGGTTTTTCTTTTGTGCAAAGCATCGTTGGAGGACTAACACTAGGGGGAGCCGAGCTGGTTGGCGTCGATCTGGTAGTCGGTAGAGAGATGTGAAGAAGACCGGATCCACGAGGGGGTACAGCCAGGTATAGGGTCTATTCAGCGCTATCCAGAGAAGCGGGTGGATGTCTTTTGAAAAGCAGCATGGAGCAGAAGAAATAACATGTGTGCCATAAGCTTGTTATCAATACCAAGTATGATTAGGTTATGCCAAGACGAAGAGGACGTTCGGCAGATGGGCTGAAGATGAAAGTTGTTGCGTGTTAGAACCTTCAGTCAGGCTATAGCTATGTCGGCTAATAGCAATTAGCTAAAGGCAGGTACAGGTAACTAGCGTTAGCTAATGCTAGCTAGCTAGCATTAGCTAATGCTAGCTAACTAGCGTTAGCTAGCTACGTTATCGAGTGCTAACATGTGGCAGATAAACTAGGACTCCCAAGTTCATCCCAACGGGGGGACAATATCATGGATGGGACTGGTACTTTTCATCTCCACGGTAGGAAAATGCGTCGACGTCGTCTCCTTCCAACTTTGCCATTGAATCTGCGTTAGGGTGAGTTTTTCAAGCAATCTATTCTGTTCCCGCTGTGGTCTCTGTCTCTCTGTCTCTCTCGTGCTGCACCCACCCGCCGTGGTGTGTGTCTCTCTGTCTCTCTCGTGCTACACCCACCCGCCGTGGTGTGTGTCTCTCTGTCTCTCTCGTGCTGCACCCACCCGCCGTGGTGTGTGTCTCTCTCGTGCTGCACCCGCCTCTCTCTCTCTCTCTCTCTCTCTCTCTCTCTCTCTCTCTCTCTCTCTCTCTCTCTCTCTCTCTCTCTCTCTCAATTCAATTCAAAAAGCTTTATTGGCATGAAATTTCACAAATGTTGCCAAAGCACAATTATGACATAAACAGCAAACAACATAACAATATAAGATCAAAAGAAATAAAGGAGATGGTGCGGTGAGTAAAACATGGTACATGTATATACAGTATAATGTGTCCTACTAGTTGTCCCTTTTCTTGTGACATGAATTGACATATTTTGCAGCTAAAACTGCACATTATTTCTGTTCCCCCAGGAGGAATGGCAATTTCTGCACTTCTGTCATACTTTGGAATTCTGGGAAAATTATTTCAATTTTTGGAAAGAATTCCTCCCTAATATTTCTGTAATTTTCACATTGTGTTAGGAAGTGTAGTTCTGTCTCTACGGCTCCCTCATCACAAAGACAGCACAACCTCTCCTCTCTGGGCAGCCAGGTCTGTCTGTGTCTGCCCTTCTCTATCGCCAAACCATGGTCACTCAGTCTGTACCTTGTCAGATTCTTTCTTAGATTCTTATCAGTTACTGTGCTGAGGTAGTCTGCCACAGTATACTGTCTGTTTAGGGCCAAATATGTTTATAATTTGTGTTGTGATTGTGGGAGTTGATTCCAATACGTAATGTATTTATCTTTTTCTTTGGTTATAATTTGGTTAGGTCTAATCTTCTGAGGCTGGCTAGGGTTTGTGATGACAGAGTGTGAGATGTCAGCCAGTTTCATTATGAGTTGACAAAAGGGGCTCTTTGTAGGTCTCTCTCTTTTTTTCTCTCTCTCTCTCTCTCTCTCTCTCTCTCTCTCTCTCTCTCTCTCTCTCTCTCTCTCTCTCTCTCTCTCTCTCTCTCTCTCTCTCTCTCTCTCTCTCTCTATATATATATGTTGACAGTTGACTGTATCATGCCCAGCCTCGGGCAGCACTATTATTTAAGAATATGTTGACTGTATGCCCAGCCTCGGGCAGCGCTGTTATTTAAGAATATGTTGACTGTATAATTTTGTTTTTGATTATATTATCATTTATTTTTTTACCTTTAGGGGGGGGGGGGCTCGTGTTTAAATCACGCACAGGGCCTCACATTTCTCCCAGGCGGCCCTGAACGGACTCACAGGGAAACACTGGTGACAAGGTGAGTACGTGACCGAACACAACTGTGGAGAAACAAAACAATATAATGGCACGACAATGAATGTAAGGAACGGGCAGCTCTATATACTGCCCGTGATTACTAATAAGTGCCAGGTGGTATAAGGTCAGGCTGAAGAACACAAGGCATAGTAAAACAAAACTCACATCATTAATAAAAGCATGTGTAAAGGAATATCTAAAAGGAAAAACATATGTAAAAGAACAACCCTTAAAGGAACATATGTAAAGATGTTAACACTAATAAAAACATGTGTAAAGGGATGAGCCTTAAAGGAACACATGTAAAGTATTAACACTTAGAGAAAACATATGTAAAAGAGATGAACCCTTAAAACCTGTTCCACCCCAGGTGAAAATTTGCATAAAATGTATACCTAGGTAAATGGAATATTGCTCCACTTCTACAAGGGCTATTTGCATATTCTTGTTATCTAGGTACATCTATGGACCTCAGTGAATGTATTCTCAGTGTCAGAAATATTGTGTCTATTACTAGGCTTGCTTAAATTGTGATGATTGTGATGAAACAAAGGAAAATATTAATTATGATTTTTCTTTTCATCTTTGACAGTGAATAACACAATGATAATAATGACCAGACTTAAAAAACTGCCACTGACCTCGTTCAGTACCCTCTTGAGATCATGTGTACAAAAGATCTAAGGAAATTAATAAAGGGAAGATGATAAAACCGAAGGTTCTGTATATACAGTACTGAATTCTCCCATCCGGACCAATGCAATTTGAAATATTATTATAGAATATAGAATATATGCTTATACATTACCTTATTATAGCCAATTCGCACATTTATATATATATACATATAGTATCTTTCAAATGCCCGAGTTCAATTTGTATTAGTATCACCAGGCGTGCATAATAACAGATACTGATATTTACTGTAATCGATTGTACTTTTTTATTTCCTCCACAGTGTAACCGTTTTGAAACTAATTTCAGATCTAATTGTTCCTACATGCTAACAATAGTGAGGAGAAACTGACTGCGTTTCAATATTTGTCAAAAACGTTACCTTTTGTGGCTTATTATCGCGAATCATAACAATTATTGATATGATTTATTCAGAACGCTGAACTTTGAACCACCATAGTATGTGACAGGAAGTGTAGATCGGAGAAATTTCAACGCTGGCCGACAGCTATGAATCTCCTCTACAAAATGGCAAAAAAAAATACAATTCCCATGGTTAAAAATTTCCATTTCCGGTTCCGGGTCGGATAGACGATCGCAAATAGGAAACTTAAAATGATATAAAGACACTTTTAACCTATTGCTAACCTATTGCCAACCTAACGTTTTACATTCTACATGCTTTTGTGACATAAAAATATGCCTATATGATCATAATGTCAAAAGGGGTCGGTACCGACCCTGTGGGGGGGAACAGGTTAAGATGGTAAGATGTAGTGTTGTGAATATTCATAGTTTAAGACAGAAGAGGTTCAGTATTTTTGGGTGATGTATTGTCTCTTCACATGTATACACACACAAACACACACACACACACATGCACGCACGCACACGCACGCACACACAAACACACACACACACACACAGCAAACACATTCACACATGTTTAAATTCACACAGACACATGTGCACATAAATTCAGTTACTGATGTACAACCATTCACTAAACTAGAGCAGATATGGTATAATGGCCGGCACACGTGAACATACAAACACAAACACAGACACACGCACACACACAGACACACACAGACACACACAGACACACACACACACACACACACACACACAAACACGCACGCACGCACGCACGCACGCACGCACGCACGCACGCACGCACACACACACACACACACACACACACACACACACACACACACACACACACACACACACACACACACACACACACACACACACACACACACACACACACACATTTTAATACTTTATTTGGTTCCACAAATTATATTACATAAACAGAGAATCAAATGTATCGGGCCAAGCAGCACTGAACACTTAAGGGTACACATAGCACCTCCTTCTCCACGTGGCTAAGCTGCCAATAATAGCTGAGACAGAGCAATATTTGGCCATTTGTTTGGCTTTTCTTTTAGACATTGCAGCAATTCTCAGACCGGTCATGGTGCATTTGTATACATGGCCGAGACTTCCGAATACAAGTACACTATATCTACACCTATACCCAAGGTCAGCCATCACACTGAGCAGTGGTTGGTATTTGATATACTTGTCCCGGAAGGCCTGGTCCATGTACAGGTCAAAGGTACAGCCTACTTCTATGACCAGCACCTCCCTGTGGCCCGTGTCAATAAAAACAACGTCCGGTGTATTTGGTATGTTAGCAAAGACATCGTTGGTAAGGCCAAACCACTCTGGTTTCACTCTGGCATGTTTGTACATTGCTGCACTAGATGGTGATATGTTCCGTACGGCATCAGACACAATGTCCACAATACGGTCATAACGAGCGATGTACAGGTGTTTGTATGCATTACATCCGTTTGTTATGTGTGCAATGGATTCTAGGTGTTGTGAATACTGATGGTTTAAACAGAATGGACTGTGAGTTTTAGGATGCCAAGTGGACAGATTGTATTTAGTGGGTAATACCTGCAGTCTTGCTTTGATGGTACATTTCAAAACATCCTCACCAACAGCGGCGTTCTTAAACACTGAGTGTGAGACCGAGTGGTCAGCAAACTCCAAACAAGCTAGCTTTCCCTGTAATCTGAGTCCACACCAGTGCTGCCTGATCTCAGACTGTTCATGCTAAGCAGAACCCTCCTTGCAGAGTCTCTGTATAGTTCGACAGTCTCTTCCTGCGGTGTTGGCCTTCACAACCACACATGGTTCTGTGATAAGTTCATCAGAGACAGGGACTTCAGTCTGTGTGTTGGGTCTTGTCCATTTCAGCTGAACTCCAGTCTGGTTGCAGAGGTCATTGAGATCTGGCCAGTAAGACCAGACCCCGAAGCCCTTGGCCCGAGAGTCCAGTTTCCCGGAGTCTTTCTTCCTGAAGCCGAGTTATTCTGGTCTGCGGTGGCCAGGGGGATCTTCCTTCTGCGCAGATCCAGCAGAAGAGAGGCCCTGGCCATTTCTCTGACGTGACATCATCATTGTTAAGCATGTGGAGCAGGTGGGCTAGCCTGGTGGCTATGTCGGTCCACTCGACATTGGGGACTCCCCGCCCTCCCTCTCCACATGGGAGAAAGATAATGCCCCGTGTGGAGTGTGTGTTGAGGCCTACCCACTTTCTGACCAGCTGAACTCACTCACTCACTCACTCTCTTACTGTCACACACACACACACACACACACACACACACACACACACACACACACACACACACACACACACACACACACACACACACACACACACACACACACACACACACACACACACACACACACACACACACACACACACACACACACACACACACACACACACACACACATGATAAAGTGGAACATCTCTTTCTCTTTATCCTAACATTCTTACTCTAACGTAAAACCGTGGCGCAACTGGCATACTACAATAAACACAATAGAACCATAAAAAGCCAAATAAATAATCCCCCGAGGTCGGCTGCAAATATTATGAGAGACTTGATTTTCAGTGACAATGAGCAGGGAGGGGAGAGGTTGTGTGTGTGTTTGCACAATAAACTGTTCAAGATCCTCTTCTTATTTAAACACATATGATTATTCATATTTCACAGTTTTTGTTCTTCATGTTTCATTGATGACCAGGAGGCAGAAATGTAGTTCTCAATTCCATTTCATTTAATTTGTTTTTTCCTTTACAGGTTCTCTAGGCAGAGCAGAAGCGAGGCATAGCTTGTATTCTAACAAACATTCTGTCACTTCTCCCGAAGGATCAAACACACCCTTTTACAGGTGGCACGCGTCCCTAATTAGCATTAAAGCGTGTGGCCTAGGCCTGCGCGCAGCTGACTTCCCACTGGGGGCAAAAATGGTGCATTACAGAATATAGCCTATAATGCAATCTAATTCTAAACAATTTAACGTGAATCTCCATTTAGGCTATTATAAAACATATTTACGCCAATTTGATTACACCTTTTGCTACAATAATAAATGATATATTTCAAGCTGTTCAAATTATATTACTATCAAAAAGTCACAACAAACTCCCCCCGATGAGCTCCCAAGCGTCATCATTCTCCTAGTTCCAAAGGGTACAGCAGCTGTACCGGTCTCTTCAGGACCAGATTCTTGGGGAGTTTTAACGAACATGAACGAACCTTTCCGTCCCGTCCTACGAACACCTGTTCAATGCGACCCATTTTCCACATATGCTTTGGCTGCTTGTCTTCGTGCAGTAAAGCCAGGTCGCCCACCTTGAATGTGCTGGGCTTGGTCATAGATGCTGTGTGTGCTGATCTCAGCTCCATTAAATAATCCTTCTTCCAGCGAATCCCAGTATCCGTTGATCAGTCTCTGACGGTATTGTAACCGTTTGTTGAGCTTAGCTGCGTCAGCATTAGCGGGGTAATTGGGGGGAGTGGGCAGTGGAGGTAGGGTTGTGAGTCTCAGTCCCACCAAGAAGTGGGCTTGGGTTAGCGGAGCAGGCTCTCCGCACTCTGCGTGTGTGAAGGTGAGGGGTCTTGAGTTGACAACAGCCTCCACTTCAGTAAGCAACGTTTGAAGCTCTTCAAATGTCAAAAACGCTTTTCCTAACACTTTTCTTAAGCACACCTTCACTGACCTCACCATGCGTTCCCACATCCCACCCCACCAAGCTGCCCGTTCTACTATGTATTTCCAGGTGATCATTTTCCCTGCAAAGAACTCCTGTATCTTCTTATCTTTTATCAAATTATACATAGCTCTCAGATCTTGGTCTGCACGCTTGAATGTTTTTGCGTTGTCTGAATATATCGTGGTACAGATTCCTCGTCGGGCCACAAATCGTCTAAAGGCCAAAAGAAATGAATTTGTGCTGAGGTCTGATACTATTTCTAAATGCACAGCTCTTGTCACTGCACAAGTAAATAAAGCTACATATGCCTTTTTATTCTGGGGCTTTACATATAATGGCCCTGCGAAATCTACACCTGTTACTTCGAACGGCTGAGCCTCTGTCACCCTATCTTTGGGCAAGGGTGCAGTACATTGTTGGCCTGCTTTTAATTTACTTTTTCGACAGACGAGACACTGATTTATCATTTTCTTCACCAACTGGCATCCTCTTATTACCCAAAACTGTTCTCTCACCTGTGTCAAGGTGTCTTGTAAACCAGAGTGGAATACATCATTGTGCGCTCTCTTTATGGCCAGCAGTGAGAAGGGGTTAGTCCCGGAAAGTATGAGAGGGTGTTTTTGTGCGTAATCCCAGTTGGTTTCCTGAAGCCGTCCTCCGACGCGCAGAAGCCCTTCATTATCCATGAACGGTTTTAGGCTCATTCATTTTGAGCCTCTATGCAATTCTCTTCCATTTAACAAGTCTGATTGTTCTTTTGGGAAGCTTTCTGTTTGGGAGAGTTTTGTCCAGTATTTCTCCGCCTCTCTGATTTCCTCTGCGCACAGTGGATCAGTTCTCTTTTTTTTCTTCTGTGTATTGTTTGTAAAACGCAGCATCCACGCCGTGACGCGCAGGACTCGGTTGAGTTTGCTGTGTTTTCCCAGGTCAAATAGCGGGCCCAAACACATACTTGTTTTCTCCTCTTTCACTATCTGGCTTTGCACCACACACTCCTCCAAATTCACTCCTTCATCAATATCTTCTTTTGACGTACCTTTTCCGGTTGGCTCTCTTAACCACTGTGGCCCGTGCCACCACAGAGAGTCATCCTTTAGTGTCTTTACGCTGGAGCCCTGTGTGCCGCGATCGGCCGGGTTCTCTGCTCCATGGCAGTGCCCCCAGTTCTCTGGGAGGGTCAGGTTCTGAATTTCGATCACTCGGTTCTGAATGAACGGCTTCCATTGTTTAGCCGTGCCTTTGATCCAATGGAGAGCGATCATTGAGTCTGTCCAATAGCAATAGTGTGTCTTGATTTCAGGCAATTTTTTATTTTCACATACAAACTTTCCTAGTCTAGACCCTATCAAAGCTCCCATCAGTTCCAGTCGAGGTAGGGTGATTTTCTTTAATGGAGCAACTTTAGTTTTGGCCGTTATTAGACTAGTGGCGCATTTTCCATCTATATCTGTTGTGCGCAAATAGGCTACTGCACAATAAGCTTTTTCACTCGCATCACAGAATATGTGGATCTCTTTATCTAAAAGCGTGTCGTCACTATTCTGCAGTTCTGAAGTGTAACTTCTGCTTATGGCTATAGAGCCTAAATCAGGAATTTCAGCGCACCACTGGTTCCATTTTTCGGAGAGGTCATCTGGGAGCTGTGCATCCCAGTCGAGACCCCGTTCCCACATCTTTTGGAACAGGCATTTTACCCTAATGCTAAATGGGGATAAAAAACCTATTGGGTCAAAGATTCGTGCTGCGGATTGGAGAACTCCTCTCTTCGTGTTTTTTTTCTTCTTTTAAATGTTCAATAAAATCCTTAATTTTAAACACAAAGTCGTCTGTTTCAGTTCTCCATGTCAGCCCTAACACTTTCATTGGCGTTTGGCTTTTGACTTCCACATGTTCATTTTTCACTTGTTGTGTCCATTCTCTTTGCAGCTCATTTGAATTCGTTTTCCACTTGCACAAATCCATTCCAGCTTCAGACATGATCTCCTTGGCTGTTTGAGTGATTTTTAAAGCCGCCTCTACTGTGTGAGCACCGCAGATATAGTCATCTACGTAGAGACACTCATCTAGGGTTTTTGTGACCTCTGGATATTTATTCTCGTATTTCTTTAGATGATGACGAATTGTGGCTGCTAATAGAAATGGACTGGAGGACACTCCGAATGGAACTCGTGTCATTCTCAGAATGCTGATCTGGTCCATTGACAATGTTTCTCCAGTGGTCCAGAGAAATCTCAGTGCATCTCTGTCCTGTTCGTTTAGAGAGATCTGAAGGAAGGCCTTCGTAATGTCTGACATGAGGGCCACTTTATACTGTCTAAATCTGACTAGAATGCCTAACAGGTCTGGATTTAAATTGGGGCCGGTTTGGAGACACTCGTTAAGAGACCGACAATCTCTTCCATGTGAAGACGCATCAAATACTACTCTTAATTTTGTAGTTTCTCTTTGATCTCTAATTACAGCATGATGGGGTAAATAGTAAATAGGGTTCTCTGATTGTTTGGACTGCACCTGTTCTACTATTTCTACTATTCCCTCGGCTAGATACTCTTGGATGACGTCATTATATTTATGGTACAGTACGGGGTTGCTATGGAATCTTCTTACCAGGTGAGCAAATCTACTCTCAGCTGTGGCGTAGTTATCAGCGATGATCACCTGTTCCTCTCTCCATGGCAACCGAACCTCATATCTCCCGTTCGTGTATTTGATTGACTCCTCGAATTTCAGTAGCGCGTCTGCAGCGTCTGCGCTCTCAGCGCGGCCTTTTTTTGACATGTCAATTCCGAGGGACTCAGTTTCCCAGAAGCTGCGCAACTGTTTTGAAAGCGCTTGCTCCTCTCC
>NC_140170.1:127782817-127925317 GCF_963971535.1 Notolepis coatsorum | reverse complement strand
AACACAAATCACCAGAAAAAAAAGTTTACATACATGGTTATGTGAGGAACCAATAAACAGCTATTTTGTATCATAAACAGTACAGTATACTGTATTGTTGTACCCATTCTGCAATCTTAATAACATTCGATCAACCAATCAAACAGCACAGAGAGCAAATCCCGATGGGCTCAACTTAACTTGAACCCCCCTTCCCCCCAGCACAGACAAAGGGTTGCTACCGTTAGTTTGAGGTAATAATATTCATATTGCGAGCCAATCACAGAAGGTGCCAATTAAAATTATTTACCCACATAATCATGTTCTTCAATTTACCTAACGTTACTTGTTATATTACGAACAGGATACACACACCGTGTGCTACCCACCTACCCAGTGGTATAACGTTAGCCACTGGACAATCATCACAGTCACATCACTTTTTATCAACAAGCCCAAACATTCCAGCTAACGCTAGCTCTACAACATACCTTTTGTGATATCTTGAGGGCTGTCTGGGAACTGTCTCCCACTCGCTGTAGCCTCTTCTGCAGATGGAATCAAATCACAAAATCTAACACGCAGATCAGCATACTTTGTAGCCACGGACTCCCAGTCGACATTCAAGGCTAAATGGCTGGTTTTGTACTCCAGCGTGACTTCAAGCAGCAGTATGACCTCGTCGTCGGTCCAAGTAAACAGGTCTCTTGAAACTTTCGCCATAGCAAACAAAATATTGTGGTCGATAGCTGTGTTGTTGTTGTGTTGCTGTGGACGCATGAGGCGGGAATGCGCTCTCAAGATTTATGTGCAGGTAACTACCTCCCGCGCATGCTCAGTGCCGAATTCGACACGCAATCCGTTGCGGTCTGACCACGCCTCGTTCTGACAAAACGAAAGTTCTCAGGTTGCAAAACGAATGTCTGACTCACATACCGCTACGTTGCGACCTGGAAAAGCGAAACACCTTTTCAAAGCGAAACGAAAACATCAGTCAGTCTAACCGCAGCCTGAGAATAGCTCAAGCTGCATGGAAATTGTCACAACTAAATCACACTAATCTGACTTATTAGATAAAAAGATATTTGAATGTCATTAGAATGTCAACTGTTTATGAAGGTAATAGAATGTCATTTCACTCCTTTTGTAAATCTTTATAGAATGTAAATCTCAGACCCATTAATTCAGTCTGGCAAAAACAGACTTGTGTTATTTCATATAGGCAATTTGGTATCAAAATAGAGGCCAAGAGTACACTGGGATAATGCTGGAAATATATAATTAATTTACACTGAAGATAAATCTTAGAAATGTTTAAAGATTCAACTGCCCATACAAGAAAGGATTCTTGAGGAATTACCTCTCTGCCACACCACAAAAGGAGCCACAAGACCAGACCCCCCCCTGGGCTGCAGGAACCAGCCCACATAAGGACATGGGAGATCTTTGGGGCAGACAGCCCCAACAACAAACCTCCTGTTTGTAAAATCAAGAACCTGATTGGAACAACTCCATATTTGACTGTAACTATGATTGGTTGATGCCATAGTATAAAAACCAGAACCCATTGTTAGACAGATAGGCCAGAACTCACCCCAGGGTCTGGTCTCCACCGCGCCCACCAGAGAAATGTGCCTGGCAAATATACGTGAGTAAATCATGGAAACCACTGTTGTTTGGTATTTTATAGTGTAAAATGTAAAGATCCCTATCTTAGACCAGGTTTAACCATGTGTATTGCTCAGTACATTCTCTTTTCATTGACATAACATGACTACTATTTGTGTACAGACTTGTTTGATGGGAGAAGCCACTGTGATGGGCTCAAATTATATACAAACCTCAACAATCCTTTGTACAGCATGATGTAATATGATAATAATCCCTGTATGTAAATAACCTGCTTTATTCACCTTTTGGCCCTGCGGCAATAAATCATCTGAATTTGAATTAGAAACTCTGTTGTCTGACTGCACGTTTATTCCTTGCTGGCTAAGCCAGAGGGGGGGACCATTCTATCGTTCTATCTTTCTTCCATCCAGTTAGCAAGCTGTATATACTGTAACTAACCCAATGTATTGACTTAAGTTACGACATCTACCTACCAGCTAGCCAATATGTTTACACCTGGGAGCTACAACCACTATGACAATTCATACGCACACTTTGGCATACAAAAAATGAAACAAGCAGCATTTCTCTCATTATCTCTTTAATAGAGACCTCACACTAATTTATCTGTGATTTCACTGTGTGCGTGTGTGTGGGTGTATAATGGAAAACTCAGCATTTTGCCACAACCACTATTGTTGGTCACTGGACAGCTCCACTGGGGCTTAGGTGCCTCGATAAAGGACACATCAGCTGTACTGCTTGAGTGAGGAAAGACTGTTACTCACTCATGATTCAGGTCAGAACACACACTACTGCCTCCTCCACTCCTGTAGGCTACGCTTCAGGTCAGAACACACACTACTGCCTCCTCCACTCCTGTAGGCTATACGCTGCAGGTCAGAACACACACTACTGCCTCCTCCACTCCTATAGGCTACGCTTCAGGTCAGGATATGAAAGATATGGCTCCAAAAAACATCTACATCTTTTCAAATTAGGTTTCCTGGCAAGTGGAGATATATGAGGGGCGTGAGGATGACTTATCAATCACTGCACTTGTTATCTCTTTTCTTCAACACCTGTTAACAATAATTATTCTCAGGGCCAGACAAGGCTGACTCCACTGTGTGTGTGTGTGTGTGTGTGTGTGTGTGTGTGTGTGTGTGTGTGTGTGTGTGTGTGTGTGTGTGTGTGTGTGTGTGTGTGTGTGTGTGTGTGTGTGTGTGTGTGTGTGTGTGTGTGTGTGTGTGTGTGTGTGTGAGTGTGTGTTGGCTGATATTCTCGAACCTGTGTGTGGTCACATAGTACATGCGAGGGAGACAGAGACTGAACAAATGGAGATAGGCAGACAAAGAGAGAGAATGGGTGGGGGGGTCATGTAGAAATGGATTCAAATGGATTCAGATATTTAAACTATATGGTGTGGGAGAACATCTGTTCTGCCTGTCTGTAAACCCATTGAAAATGTGTATGTGTTAGTAACGTGTGTGTATGTGTATTACACAGGGGCGTAGCTGTAGATTCTGGGCCCCATGAAAGAATGTATTTGTAGGCCCCCAGTGAATGCGAGCGTGCGCATAATATGGTTTTTACCTATACATTCGGATCAGCAGTTCAGCCCCTGCACTTTTGGTGGGTGAGCCTAGTAAAGGATGTCGCATTGCGTTCATCTTCAATGAATGGACCAATGCAATAGTCTACCAAAGCCCCCCCTCTCTCTCTATATATCATTCTCACACACACACACACACACACACACACACACACACACACACACACACACACACACACACACACACACACACACACACACACACACACACACACACACACACACACACACACACACACACACACACACACACACACACACACTTCAGAAACAAACATAGTATCAATAATACACCTGAGTGATGTCTAGTAAAAAAAAAAAAAAAAAAAAAGAAAGTATATTTTTTAATTTTTTTGGGCCCCCCCCCCAGTGCTGGGCCCTTGGAATCATCCTAAGCTACCCCCCACCAGCTACGCCCCTGGTATTACACTCTCATCCCTAATGAAACGTACAACAATGCATAGTAGACACTTTACATTTACATTTTGTCATTTAGCTAGCGCTTTTATCCAAATCGACTTTTGTACGTTTGTTTTGTACGACAAGTCAGCAGGAAGGGTACAACTCTATCAGCTGAGTAATAATGTTCATCAAAGTGTTGAGTGCTACAACGTAGGTTAGTATATTAGCACAAGTGCATGACGGTAAGGTTAGGTAGGGTTATTTCTTTTCATTTCAGGTATTGGTTGAAGAAGTGCGTCTTTAGTCGACGGCAAAAGATTGTTCGGGTTTCGGCTGTCCTAACTGTGGTGGGAAGTTCGTTCCACCATTGTGGGGCAAGGGCCGAGAATAGGCGGCTTCTCTTTGATGACCCTCCCAGAGCTCGGATAGGAGTGGGTCTGAGACGGCTAGAAGATGCAGAGCATAGAGGTCTTGAGGGAGTGTAGTTAGAGACCATTGACCGGAGGTAGGCAGGAGCCGTTCCCTTTGCCGCACGATATGCCATGTCGAGGGCCTTGAAGCGGATTCGTGCAGCAATGGGGAGCCAGTGCAGGTCTCTAAGAAGTGGGGTGACATGGGTCGACTTCGGTAGGTTTAAGATCAGGCGGGCTGCTGCGTTCTGAATGAGTTGAAGAGGCTTAGTGGCAGTGGCCGGGAGGCCAGCGAGCAGTGCATTGCAGTAGTCGAGGCAGGAGATGACTGTTGATTGGACGAGGAGTTGGGTGGCTTCTTTTGTCAGGAAGGGGCGGATCCTTCTGACGTTGCTTAGGAGGAATCTGCAGGTTCTGATTGTCGTTGCAATGTGAGCGGAGAAGTTCAGCTGGTCATCAAGGACAACACCAAGGTTCTTGGCGGTCGGGGATGTGGCCAAAGCTACAATCTCCACTGTGATGGAAAGGTCGGTCAGGGGGGAGCATTTGGCCGGCAGGTGAAGCAATTCTGTTTTGCTTAGGTTCAGTTTGAGGTGGTTGGACGTCATTCAGGCAGAGATGTCGGACAGACAGGCCGAGATCCGCTCAGAGACGTGGATATCTGTGGGAGGAAAGGAGAGGAAGAGTTGAGTATCATCGGCATAGCAATGATACGAGAAGGCATGAAACCCAGAGATTTGGTGTAGAGGGAGAAGAGGAGGGGTCCAAGGACGGATCCCTGAGGGACACCCGTCCGCAGGGCACGGGGCCCTCGCCATGACACTTGGTAGGAGCGGTCGCTGAGGTATGATGTCAGCCATGTCAGCGCAGAGCCAGCCACTCCCATTCCTGCGAGGGACGCGAGGAGGATCTGATGGTTGACTGTGTCGAAGGCTGCAGACAGATCTAGGAGAATCAGGACAGAGGAGAGGCCTTTCACTTTTGCTAAGTGTGCCTCTGTGACCGCAATGAGGGCTGTCTCTGTGGAGTGACCAGTCCTGAAGCCTGACTGGTTAGGGTCTAGGAGGTCATTCTGTAAGAGATAATCAGTAAGTTGGTTGGATACAGCACGTTCAAGTGTTTTAGAAAGGAAGGCGAGAAAAGAGACAATAGTTGTCTATGACAGTGGGGTTCATGTTTTTTTTTTTTATTAGCGGTGTGACTGTGGCTTGATTTAGGGAGGTGGGGACCACCCCCGAGTTGAGGGAGGACTTGATGGTTGCAGTTAGGAATGGGAGAATGTCTATGGTGTGGAAGAGTGGGGAGGGTAACTGGTCCAGCTGGCATGTAGTGGGACGGTTCGAAGGGTCTCGGCATCTGTAATGGGAGAGAAAGATGAGCTCAGATAGGAGTAGGTCTGAGGCGGCCAGAAGATGCAGAGTGTAGGGGTCTTGAGGGTGTATAGTTAGAGACCATTGACCGGAGGTAGACGGGAGCCGTTCCCTTCGATATCCCAGTGAAGATAAGGAATGACTCACTAAAATGCTAGCAATAGGGGTAAAAGCACCACAGGCGGCATGGAGGAGAGAAACCTCACATGGGCTGTTCAAAGGGGATCCCCCAACAGGATGTCGGTGATAATATAGTGTTGCAATGAATGATAGATGGATGGAGAATATAACAGGCGAATAATTGGAACTATTTATGTAATGAAGCACATATACATACATAGTATCTAAGGTACATACGTTACATTTAAACATTTTAATAAATAGAGCATAGGAAAACTGAGGGCAATGTAGAGTGGATCCATTGCACTTGTGGTAGTCAGAACCGGTTTGAGGAAGAATAGCCGCTGGCCCGCGGCTGTCGGCGCTGTTAGCCACATCAAGGACAGCGCAGGGAAGATCGCACCACCTTGACCATCACACCCCCTTGACAGTACCTTAACCTTATGTAATAAGCATATATATATGCATACATAGTAGCAATAGAATCAAGGTATATAAGACAATTATAAAAGTAAAGTAATAAATAGAACTACATACAGGATGCGAGGGCTGACCTTCAAAGCTTTTTTTGGCAATCGAAGCTTCGGGGGCCGAGCTTCGATTTTAATTCGAAGCTTAAAAAAAAGATTATTATTAAAAAAAATATATATAATTATTATACTTTTTTTTCTTATGTTGTGGGACTTGTACAGCACTTTGGTAAACTTTGTTGTTTTTAAATGTGCTCTATAAATAAAGTGGATTGGATTAATTAATTAAGTAGCCCCTTTCGTGACTGTGACGCAGCCAACAAGGTTTCACTCTGCTGCGCTGCCTGGGTGCAGTGGGGCTGCTCTCACAGCCAACAACATAACATTACATAATTATGTTGCAACCTTCGTCTATCAAGCAAACAATTATATAAATATTTATATGTAGTTGATAGAGACAAAGGCAGAATTCGACTTAATTAAGCATGTTTTATTAAGACATATTTGTATATGGGTCGAGACTAGGGATGCTCGATATTGGCTTTTTTACCGATACTGTTACAAAGGATCAGATTAAACCGAATATATATATTTATTGATTGATATATATTGCATAGTATTTGTATATCGTTTGATATCCCTTGTATATTCCTTGTACATATACACGGAATATCCCTTTAGCCTACTACAGACCATAATATTTCATTCTCCTATTGGACAGCGGTCCACAGGCGCCAGAGCCATGCCTCCGGAGTCAGGTTCAAAGTCACCGTCAAGACATGTCTGTGCATGCCCGGCCTTGCCCAGGGATACGAGACAGAAATGTCGTTGGCACTAGTTTGTTCACCGTGCATATAAATATGGCGCAGGTGAATACAGAAGCACTTAGTCAGCTTAGTCTAAGAGTTACCCAATAAGTTGAAGCCTCACCCACGATACTCCGTGCGGTGAAGTATGGCCTGTTTGGCCCCAGAATAGAGCATTGAGATTGCGTGCGAATTAATAACTGAATTGTCAGAGTTTGGCGCTATACCGTCGAGTGCGACATATTTCTATTAAGTCAGTAATAGTCTATTTGTGTATAGTGTATCGTGCGGCTAAAGTTCTACAGTGACCAGCATCACCAACGCTTCCTCGTACCAGCTAGAGTTCTTATCCAGGCTGGGCTGCTTTCATGGCGCTTTCACCCGAGGAGACCTAGACGAGAACCGTGTGGACATGTACACTGGATTAATCTACCCGACGACTACATAGCCCTTTGCGGCTGGATTATATTTGTTTTGGTCCTGTGATTTATGGAGCGGAGAATCGCCGACGCCTGCACGTGTTGGATTTACCCTGTGAGGAGCCAAGTCGAGTCCGCGCCTCAGAGAGCCTGAGGCCGGCTAGCTTTCTTCACTGTGGAGCTACAGTCTACGGAGAACAGCTGTATTCGTCTGTGGATCAAGAGGCTATTGCACCGTCTCCTGTACTTGGAGTCTCCTTAGTCATCGTTGACCAGACTCTCTACTACCGACAGATCCTCTACCCCTGCTGGCTTACAACCAGGGGGACCCTTCCAGTATCTCCCGCTATATATTACTAGTGTACCATAGATATAATTCCCTAAGATTCAGGTTGTATAATTACCTCCTGCGTAACCAGAGAATGGACATTCATTGTTGATTTGCCTACGCACATTCCTTTGCCTTACAAGTGCATTCAAAGTATAATAGAGAAGTATTATGTACCTTTTGCTGCAATAAATACTTAAAGACAACTTTGTGTAGAACCGGTTCATTGTGGGAAGTGTTCATTATATTTATATATCATGTACTGTATGGCCAGTAATTAAAGTACATAAAGCGGTAGTGGTTTAATGATACCATACTTATCAATACAGTCAGGGAATTGTACCCCTCAGTTACAATTGGTCCTTCGAGCCGGAGGGTAACTAGTGTAATATTAATATAGTGGTATTAATATTGACATGGCCTATGATGAACACTCCACAAAACGGTTCTCCTAAAGTAGATCGCCCGCAGCGTAGACGGCAGACACCTCAGTACTTAGAGGATTACGTTGCCAATATACTACCTAGCCTTCTACAGACGGTAAGCGCGGAAAAAGTAGATAGTAAAATTATGTCCGACCCTATCGCCCAGGCTACCCCGCCAATAGAGGCCCTAGTGGGTTCTAACGTAACTGACCAAGCTCACGGTAGGGACCAGGAGGGACCTGACACGACTTTACCCCCCGCCAAGACCGAAGAAGTAGTCCCCGGAGAGCTCCAGGATAAAGACAGCTCTCCAGGGATGGAACTCTACCCGCTACAAGAAGAGGAGAGCACCCCGGAGATGGATCTCCAGGACTCGCCACAGGAGAACAGATCTCCAACGAGTACTGCCAGGAGCGGATCACCTCAACCAGCGTCTTCCCCCAGCGAGGCGGACAAGATGCTGGCACAGGCATTCCTCGCCAGCCTAGCAGCCTCAACAGAGCGCGATCGACTCCAAGCACAGACGCTTAGTGAGCGCGAACATTCTTCCATGGAAAGAGAACGCCTTCAGGCGCAGCAACGGAGCGACGAAGATCGTATACGTCTAGAGATTAGACGCCTTCAGACGGAAGAGAATATGGTAAGGGACCGGGCCAAAGCCCAGCGCGCCGCCGCCGAAGCCCAGCGCGCCGCTGCCGGTGCCCAAAGAGAAGCAGAGCGCGACCTCGCTCTCACCAAGCGCGAAGCCGAGCGCGACCGATTACAAGCGCAGATAATGGAGCAGCTGATCACCAGGGCAACACCCCCTCCCTCCGCACGGGGTTCCAGGGCCTCGTCAAGACAAGGGTCAAGGGCACCCTCCCCTACCCGATCAAGCGACCCTGAGCCCGACCACCAGAGAGAGCCTATACCCCCCTCCGAACTCCTTCCCCGACCGGTCCACGCGAGACCCAGCTACAAGGAAGAAACGGTCTACACCGCGGAGAGGCTAAATAGACGACTACAGGATCTAGAGGACCTGCCAGAGGAAGAAGAAGAGGGAGAGGAGGAGAGTCAAGCCCGACAGCAGCACAGTACTCCACAGGACCAGGAGGTCCAGTACAGCCCAGGCTCTACCCCCGCGGCTCTGCGCTACAGACCCCCGACTCAATTCATGGGTGAGCTTGATGCACGACCAGCCCCGAGGAATAGCACCTGGATACGCGGGCCATGGTACCCAGCAGGTACCAGCCCACCAAGAGGCGTAAGAGGAGACTCGCCTAGGAGGCCTCTCTTCCAACGCTCACCGATGTGCCAGCCATCCATGGCATCATACATTGGCACACCGACGTTTCCGGACTTCACCCACGAGAACAGAGCACAGTACACGGAGCTACGAATGTGCTTAGAGACAATGATGTCCGATGTAGCTGATGAACCGTACAAGTATGCTATCCTACTGAAGCACCTCAAGGTGCCCCGAGCGCACAATATAGCGCTGGCCTATGCCACCTCTACTACCCCATACACAGCGGCTCTAGCAGCACTCGACCAAAGATATGGACGCATATGGGACTACGTAATACAAGAGATAAGGCATATTGACCGCCTACCCCCAGCCACAGACAATCGCTCACTAGATGACCTGTCTATCAAGGTACAATCCCTGGTAGGGATGCTGGGGGCGCAAAGAGAAAAGGGTATGCACGAACTGTACGCAAACTCTAATGTCGAGAGGATTTTAGAGAAGCTTCCGCCCGCCCGACAAGAGCGCTTCAGGCGGCAAAAAGACCACCGTGATCCTAACGGTCCCGAGCCATCCCTCCTAGACCTAGCCGACTTCCTGGCGAGAGAAGTCAACAGCCTACGGTTGGATACGTTCATGCGGAGCACCCCAAGCTCCAGAGAGGGACCTAGGAGAGCAAACGATGGCCGAAGATTGGTGACCGTCATGCACCAATCAGAATCAGTACCGAGCAGCAAGAACCACAGTACCCCCTCGATGAAAGAGAAGTGGAAGATGGTGTGCCCGTACTGCGAAAAGGAACACTGGTTGTCACAATGTGACACGTTCAAGAAGATGACCGCCGACGAGGTGAGTCAATGGATAAAGTCCAACCGACGCTGTTACCGATGTGCGCGCAGTCACATGGCAGCCGATTGCCGCTTAAAGAAGAGGTGTAGTCGGTGTGACGGAGCCCACCTAGATGTCCTACATGACAGTAACAGAAGAAAGCCTGCACCCTCAAGCAGCACAAAGGCAAGTGTTATGTACATTGACCCCGCCAGCAGCGGGGGCGCCCGGGTGCTCTTAAAGGTGGTCCGCGTAACACTGAGTTACCAAGATAAGGTCATGGACACTTACGCCGTCCTTGACGACGGGTCAGAGAAGACCCTTCTCCTCGCGTCCGCTGCGGCCCAGCTGGGGCTGCGGGGGAGCGAAAACCAGATGACGATTCGGACAATAAGAAGAGATCTAAAGACGATAAAGGGCGAGAATGTCTCCTTCACTATCGCAGCAAGCGGGCAGCCAGAGAGACGGTATAGGATTACTAACGCTTTCACCAGCCAAGAAATAGGCCTGTCGCAGTACACCTACCCCATCGCCAAGCTGATGGATAAATATGTGCACCTGCGTCAACTACCTATACCGCTCATAGACGGTGCCACCCCGACCCTGCTGATAGGCTCCGACCATGCAGACCTCATCGTCCCGATTGACCGGGTCCACACAGGGCCCAGAGGCTGTCCTGCAGCAGTCGAGACCCGCCTAGGATGGACATTACAAGGCCCCCTCGCTAAGTCTCTTAACCGAACAGCAGCCACTAACTGCCTCCACTCCAGAGTGACAGAAGAAGACACCACCCTCCTACAGCATGTCGAGAGGCTATGGACACTAGAGACAATGCCCTTTAAGAACGAAAAGAAAGACATTCGTTCCAAGGAAGACATTTACGCTATAGCCCTCCTCGAGCAGGGGACAAAGAGAGTCAAAGTCAACGGAGTGATGAGATACGCAACTCCACTCCTGAGGCGAGAGGGTATGCCTACCTTCCACGCCCCAAAAGAAGCGACGGAGCGGTATCTATTGAACACAGAGCGGCGCCTAGCCAGAGACCCCGCTCAAGAGACGGTGTACCGCGCTGAGATTAACAAGCTAATCACAGCGGGACACATAAAGAAAATTGACATTAAAGAGGCCGATCAGACGACCGAATCATGGTACGTGCCGCACCACAAAGTCCACCACAACGGCAAGGATCGTATTGTGTTCAACTGCAGCTACCAGATCGGATCACAAAATCTGAATAAAGAGCTCTTGCCCGGCCCAACACTCGGCCCCTCTCTACTAGGCATGTTACTACGTTTCCGCCAAGACAAGGTGGCCATCAGCGGCGACATCAAAGGGATGTTCCTGCAGGTGAGACTAGTGGAGGAGGACAAGCCCCTGCTGCGGTTCCTATGGAGAGAGAGGATCGGGGATGAGCAACCAGCCATCTATCAATGGGAAGTCCTCCCTTTCGGAACCACATGCAGCCCATGCTGTGCTACGTTTGCACTGCAAAAACACGTCGCAGAGGACCCAGCAGCTGATGAAGAGGTCCGACAAAGTGTAGGAAATAGTTTCTACGTGGACAACTGTCTGCAAAGCGTCTCGACGCCAGAAGAAGCCGAGGCCCTTCTACTCAAGCTCCGCGCCTCCCTGATCAAAGGCGGCTTTGATCTCAGGCAGTGGGCCAGCAGCGACCCGCAAGTATTGCGCAGCCTCTCCCCCGAGGACAAGGCAGCAAGCAGCGAGACCTGGATGGCGACCATCCCAGGAGAAGCCCAAGAAATGACATTAGGACTAGTCTGGCGCTTCAAAACAGACTCGCTCCATTATAAACACACACCCCTGACCAAGGAGCAGGGAAGGTCGACTGCACTACCGACCACCAGACGGAGTGTATACAGAACACTCGCCAGACAATATGACCCGTTGGGATGTATTCTACCTTACACCACCAGGGCAAAGATGATTGTAAGAGCGTTATGGGACAAGGACCAGGGCTGGGACGACCCCATACCCGAACACCTTGCATCCACATGGAGAGAGTGGGAGACGGAACTCACTCCCAGGTGTCAACATACGCCGCAGCTACTTCCCACCCACAGTGAGGCCGGAGACGTGCCAGATGGACCTGCACGTCTTCAGCGACGCCTCCGAAGTAGCCTACGGTTCGGTGGCCTACTTGCGTGCCCGAGAGGAGGGAGGAGAAATACATACTGCTTTCATCCTGGCTCGCTCAAGAATAGCCCCACGAAAGCAACAATCTATCCCGCGTCTAGAGCTCTGCACAGCCCTAGCAGGAGCGCAACTCGCCACGTTAATCCAACGTGAACTCACCATTCCGGTGCAAAGAACAATCTTGTGGTCAGACTCCACGATAGTACTCACATGGATCCGGTCTGATTCGTGCAGATAGAAGGTCTTCGTGGGAGTCAGAGTCACAGAGATTCAAGATTTAACAGAAGTAGCAAGCTGGAGGTATGTGGACACAAAACACAACCCAGCTGACGTCATCACCCGGGGAATGTCCCTGGATGACCTCACCCGTCACAACCTATACAGTGACGGGCCAGAGTTCCTCAAGCTCCCGGAAGAAGAGTGGCCTACACCCACCCCACGGGAAGCGAGTAAAGAGGAGGCCGAAAACAAGAAATCTATGTTCTGTGGATTGAACACACTCGTCTCCACAGACCCCGACATAGACGATTGCCTCACCCTAGAGAGTGCGCAGCTAAAGACATTCCTGTGGCACCACCCAGAGGTTCAGCTCACTACTGACATTACAGCAGCTGACTACGAAGAAGCAGAACTTCTTCTACTACAACGAGCCCAGAGAGACTCGTTCCCCGATGAGCTAGACAGAGCTGATCATAAAGAAATACGACGAGGATGTGCATCACGCCGGGGCAGAGAGAGTCTTCGCGGAGATCAGACGTCGTTATTGGATACTGCAAGGGAGAGAAGCAGTGCGGCGCTTCCAGCGAACCTGTCTAGACTGTCGTAAGTGGCGAGCGCAGCCCAGTATACCCCGGATGGCTGACCTACCTCCCTGTCGCCTCCGACTCGGCGACAAGCCTTTTCACTCCACCGGTATGGACTGTTTCGGCCCGCTGTATATAAAGAAAGGAAGAGGAACCGAGAAGCGGTGGGGTATTGTATTCAAATGCATGACCACCCGAGCGATGCATATAGAACTCCTTCCAACCATGAGCACAGACTCATTCCTTATGGCCTTCCGAAGATTCACATCGCGGAAAGGCAAACCGTCTATATTATTGTCTGATCACGGGACAAACTTCAAAGGCGGAGAAAGAGAGCTGAGAGAGAGCTTCCAAGCTATGGGCCCAGAACTTAAGACCCACCTCGCTCCATCCCAGATTGACTTCCAGTTTAATCCCCCGAACGCACCTCACTTCGGTGGAACTTGGGAACGAGAAGTACGTTCAATAAAGACAGCCCTGTACGCCGTGCTTGGGGCCCAGACCGTGGCGGAAGAAGTCCTAATGACAGTCCTCACGGAGATCGAGGGAGTATTGAACTCAAAGCCCCTCAGTTACGTCTCAAGTGATGTAGCAGATGTCGACCCAGTCACCCCCAACACACTCTTGACGGGGCGGCTGGACCCCGCGCTACCACAGACAATGTACAGGCCTGAAGAAGCGAACGGCCGAAGAATGTGGAGGTACAGTCAAGTATTGGCTGACAAGTTTTGGAACAGCTTCCTACTCCACTATCTACCGTCTCTACAGACCCGCCAGAAATGGGTGAAAGAGAGAGACAATTTGACAGAAGGAACAGTCGTCATGATTATCGACCAGTCACTACCCCGAGCTATGTGGCCGGCTGGCCGCGTAAGCAAAGTGATCACCGGTGCCGACGGAAAGGTCCGAGCAGCCGAAGTGCTCGTCCAAGGACGGATCTACACCCGACCCGTGGCGAGGCTAATAGAACTGCCAAGGCTCCCCGATACTATCGATGACGACCATGACCCCATGACTTTGTGAACTGACCGACCCCTCACAACAGACATTGAGTAGTGGACAGTGCGGTTAATCTGTCTCTGCTTAGCTAATTAGGTGGGACTAATTAGGGGGCGGCTGTTACAAAGGATCAGATTAAACCGAATATATATATTTATTGATTGATATATATTGCATAGTATTTGTATATCGTTTGATATCCCTTGTATATTCCTTGTACATATACACGGAATATCCCTTTAGCCTACTACAGACCATAATATTTCATTCTCCTATTGGACAGCGGTCCACAGGCGCCAGAGCCATGCCTCCGGAGTCAGGTTCAAAGTCACCGTCAAGACATGTCTGTGCATGCCCGGCCTTGCCCAGGGATACGAGACAGAAATGTCGTTGGCACTAGTTTGTTCACCGTGCATATAAATATGGCGCAGGTGAATACAGAAGCACTTAGTCAGCTTAGTCTAAGAGTTACCCAATAAGTTGAAGCCTCACCCACGATACTCCGTGCGGTGAAGTATGGCCTGTTTGGCCCCAGAATAGAGCATTGAGACCGCGTGCGAATTAATAACTGAATTGTCAGAGTTTGGCGCTATACCGTCGAGTGCGACATATTTCTATTAAGTCAGTAATAGTCTATTTGTGTATAGTGTATCGTGCGGCTAAAGTTCTACAGTGAACAGCATCACCAACGCTTCCTCGTACCAGCTAGAGTTCTTATCCAGGCTGGGCTGCTTTCATGGCGCTTTCACCCGAGGAGACCTAGACGAGAACCGTGTGGACATGTACACTGGATTAATCTACCCGACGACTACATAGCCCTTTGCGGCTGGATTATATTTGTTTTGGTCCTGTGATTTATGGAGCGGAGAATCGCCGACGCCTGCACGTGTTGGATTTACCCTGTGAGGAGCCAAGTCGAGTCCGCGCCTCAGAGAGCCTGAGGCCGGCTAGCTTTCTTCACTGTGGAGCTACAGTCTACGGAGAACAGCTGTATTCGTCTGTGGATCAAGAGGCTATTGCACCGTCTCCTGTACTTGGAGTCTCCTTAGTCATCGTTGACCAGACTCTCTACTACCGACAGATCCTCTACCCCTGCTGGCTTACAACCAGGGGGACCCTTCCAGTATCTCCCGCTATATATTACTAGTGTACCATAGATATAATTCCCTAAGATTCAGGTTGTATAATTACCTCCTGCGTAACCAGAGAATGGACATTCATTGTTGATTTGCCTACGCACATTCCTTTGCCTTACAAGTGCATTCAAAGTATAATAGAGAAGTATTATGTACCTTTTGCTGCAATAAATACTTAAAGACAACTTTGTGTAGAACCGGTTCATTGTGGGAAGTGTTCATTATATTTATATATCATGTACTGTATGGCCAGTAATTAAAGTACATAAAGCGGTAGTGGTTTAATGATACCATACTTATCAATACAGTCAGGGAATTGTACCCCTCAGTTACAGATACCGATATACCGATATTGTCCAACTCTTAATTTCCGATACCGATATCAACCGATATCAACCGATACCGATATATGCAGGGTTTCCCCCCCCAAAAAACTGAATAATTTCAGGTAATTAACATTAAATATCTCTTGTTGTGGAATTAACACAACATTATGCATACTTTTGACAATAAATCAAATCAGAATTTGTTCTTACTTGCTTGCCTGGGTAAATAAAGGTTATAGAAATGTACAAAAAAAATAAAAATAAAAGAAATATTTTTTTTGAAAACCGATACTGATATTTTCCGATATCACATTTGAATGCCGATATCGGCCGATAATATCGGTAGGCCGATAATATCGGACATCCCTAGTCGGGACACTTTAAAAAAGCAGCACAATGAACACAAATCTGTCCGACATAGTCTTAAATAACAAACGGCATTGCTTCGCTTCTTCATCGACATGTCTGCTGCACATGTCCTTGTTGTTTTCAACACAGATAATCTCCATGTGCTTGTTGTAGAGAGGTGGAGTCGAGGCGCCGCTTACTTTCGTTTCACTGGAATGGAGGCGGGAAGGCGCCGCCAGACCAGGCTGCAGAAACAAATGAGTGGGGGGGCATAAAATGTTCTCGGGGGGGCAATGATTTTTCAACATAACAGGTTCCCTTTCATCTGTTTCAGCTGGGACAGCGGCGCTGTGGCTTGCTTGGTGCTGCCCACAGTGCTGAACTAAACAGCAGGGAGGCAACTGAAAAATCTAATTTCTCTCTCTCTTAAGAACATTCACTTATACAAAAACAGACTGAACAGATATATATCTTTGGAGGGTCTCCATTTATTCAACACTTTTGAATTCACTGACAAACTGAACTGAACTGACAAAAATAAGGTGCATAAAAAAGCAAACAAAATTCCTCTCAAACTAAACACCTACTGTATGTGCTGCTGAGACTAAACACCTACTGTATGTGCTGCTGAGACTAAACACCTCCTGTATGTGCTGCTGAAACTAAAGACATACTGTATGTGCTGCTGAAACTAAACACCTACTGTATGTGCTGCTGAAACTAAACACCTACTGTATGTGCTGCTGAAACTAAACACCTACTGTATGTGATGCTGAGACTAAACACCTACTGTATGTGCTGCTGAAACTAAACACCTACTGTATGTGCTGCTGAAACTAAACACCTACTGTCTGTATGTGCTGCTGAAACTAAACACCTACTGTATGTGCTGCTGAAACTAAACACCTACTGTTTGTGCTGCTGAGACTAAACACCTACTGTATGTGCTGCTGAGACTAAACACCTACTGTATGTGCTGAAACATCCTGATTGATTGAAAACGTTATTAACAGATTGCAGAATGGGTACAGTACAGTACAGCTCAATACACACAATTCTTAAGGGGATGCAGACCAGAGAAAGACTTTCGTCTTGTTTACATCAGGGTCCCCCATTTTCAATTCATCATGACATTTATGACATACACAACATACAGATATACAGTACTGTACCTGCATGGGAAGCAAAATGCAGCATCTGCCTGAATTGAGTATTCCAGCCAGTCAAATCTTCCATACCAGGAGCTGCAGAGTGCACTGCAGAATGATATTTTTTCCCAGAGAAAAGGTGTGTAGGAAATGTCTTGTTTTATTCTGTTGTTGGGCTTCTCAGTACCAAGATCTCTTGGCGCTGTAGTAGCCTGCAATGGCCCGTAGCTGCTCCTAGCATGAATGCTAGCAGTGTTGTTGTTGACATCAGAGCCCACGCTACTAGGGGGAGTGGCACTGCTTGTAGTCGTGTTATTATTCAGATGATCAGATCAATGACAGTGCTGCTGTGGCCCGAACTGGCACATCCTCCCGCGCTGCCCCTTTTCTCACGATTCTCCGACCCAGCTGTTGTACTGTAAAAAACGTCTGATGTCCATAATTATTCATTATATTTAGCTACGCTAACTTTTCAAAGATGGTGACGCCGGTATGAGTACAGTACACACTACTCTGCCTGTGATTGGCTAGTACGTTACATTGGCTAGGTAGTAGCAGAGCTCCGACTGGGTAGTAGGAAACTAGGAATCAGTGTAAGCCAATCACAGGCAGAGTAGGGCGGGTAATTTCGTAGTTCTTTGAGTAGGGTATATCTGCAGTGCCGCAGCCCCATACGGAGTTCTTTACCAGGCTTTATCTCACGGAGGAGATAAAACTGGGAACGAGGTTAGTCATTTCGCCAGGGCGGGCACAGCTGACTCAGTGGGCGGGCCAGGCCCCCTAAAGCCCGCCCATGGCGCCGGGTCTGGGCGCCGCTTACTTTCGTTTCATTGGAATGGAGGCGCAAGATTTTGGAGGCAAAAAAAATAGTACTTTTATTATTATTATAATTTTTTTACTTCAATTTTTTTTTATGTTCGAAGCTTGTGCTATCGAACGAAGCTTCGAAGCTTCGAAGTATTTAAGACAGCCCTAGATGCGATACAAGAAGATGGCTCAGGGCCTATTGCCCCGCGGGGCAGGGGAACCACTCAGTGGGCAAGGTAGGACTTGTTTTAAACTATGTTCATATTTTTGTCTTATTGTCTAATTTATCTTTGTATTTGTTTTGCATATTGTTACCTCTGCATTATTGAAAATGAGCGTCCACCCTCAATAGTCTAAATTAAGGGTGCTTTCACACCAGAGCTGTTTGGTCCGGACTATCGGACCAGAATTCGTTTTCTCGGATAGTCCGCTTTTTTGGGGTGGTGTGAATGCTCAGTCGAACTCTGGTGCGGACCAAACTCGCAAACTCTGGTCTGCCCGAAAACGTAGGTCTCGGTTCGCTTCATCGGACCAAACGCGGACCAAATACAGGAAGTCACCTGATAAACTGTGCATCTTGGGTAGAAGGAAAAAAACAAACACTGCGGTAAACATGTCTCGTGGACAGACGTGGGCGAATGACGAGGTGAAAGAAAGCCCTGATAGAAATATGGGCATAAGACCAAATTAAACAGCTACTTGTGGGCACTCATAAAAACAACGCGGTGTACAAGTAGAGGATAGTGGTAATGGGCTTCAATAGAACAATGGATCAATGCCACAAACTGCATCAGCAATATATTAATAAATAAGCAGAGAATTAAATTAGATGTCCATAACATTTGTGGTTTTAATTAGCATAGCCTAAATAAATATGAATTCAAGAAGTTAAATACTGAATTAACAACATATTTATTAACAGACTGAAAGTGAAACCGAATAAACAGACTGAAAAAACAATTAGACTATTTAATATAGGCTAAACACATTATTATCGTTATTATTGGCACATACACTCTATCTGATGTCATAAAACGATAAAGCGGACAGAAATGCGGGAACGTTTTGATTATATTTAAAAGGCGTTGACATTGAATCTAAATCTATAGTTTATTATCCGTGGCTGTCAGATAGACTCATTGGTTGCTTGTAATGTGGGATCGACCGGTCTATCAAGAGAGAGATAATAATAAAAAAATAATTAATTAACAGGAACAATTTAAATAAATAATGTTAGTTGGAGATGATTTGTGTGTGCTAATTTAAGGCAGTCATAGCCCCTTTCGTGACTGTGATGCAAGCCTTGCATCACAGTCATGAAAGGGGCTAAGGCAGTCAATGAGTTGTGCTCTCTCTCTATAGACCGGTCTATCTCTCTCTCGATAGACTCATCATTCAACAATACTCTCTTATTATTTTTCTTATATTCTTGCTTACCTGTCTGTTAAGAGAACAATAAGAAAAGCCACCGCCACATTCATCAAGCCGTTCTTAAAGTCCAAATCTGTTTTTACCCAGGTTTTTTGAATGGTGAATCCCACTCATTCTAAACTGGATGCGCGTTCTCGCGCAAGTCATTTGTATACAGAGACACGCCTCGCGGGCTCATTATAATACGAGAGCCGTGGGTCTGCATTGTATATGAGCGGATCCCCCGGCCGTATTCAAGCGCTGGAGCGCTTTGCGATGGATCAAAATTAGATAGGAATCAAATGTATTGTCATCATACAGCACCTATAGCTATATAGTGGAATAGACTGTATTAATATAGTAGTAATATAATAGTAGTTGGCTAGTTGCACGCTTCTGGCCACCTCCCGCAGTGCGCCCATACACACGTACTGTATACAGTACGTGCAAAATGAATCATTCCAGCAAAGTAATGTAGGCTTTGTCAATACTGAACGACTGTGCGTTGTCAAGAGCCAATCGCACAGGTTGCCTCATCTCATCTGGCTCTGCAAATATATCTAGAGTCTGAATATCTCCGCATATACAGTATAGCCTGATGACTGACACATCTCTCTCAAATCCATTCTGAGAACGGAATGCAGTGCCCGTGACGCGGGTCTTGATTGATTGATTGATTGAAAATTGTATTAACAGATTGCAGAATGGGTACAATACAGTACAGCTCAATAACCAGAGAAAGACTTTCGTCTTGTTTACATCAGGATCCCCCATTTTCAATTAATCATAACATATATGACATACATGACATAGAGATAGACAGTACTGCTACATCTATACATTTATGACATACCAGATTTACAAATACAGTACTGTTTGTGATACAAAAAGAGTAAAAAAAAAAGAGAGTATATACATTTGACGAAGAAACTGTACATTGGAGGAGGTGGGGGGGGGGGTTGGGTAGGTGGGGGGGGGGTGTGGGGGGGAACTGTACATTGGAGGTGGTTGGGTGGGTGGGGTGGGGTGGGGGGAACTGTACATTGGATTATCAACTTAACCTTACTTGGTCCAAGAAGAGGGTCTTGTGTATTACTGGGTTTAAGTCAGTTGTTTATTTATTTATGTTTTACTGTTTGCATACGAGGTGGTCCGCAAATGTTCTTGATAACAGTCTAGTGGTCCGTATAAAACAGAAGTTTGGGAACCACTGATATAGACGATCTCTAAATATGCGTTCTATGCTACGTATACAGTACTGCATATCTGTATGTCATGTCATAAATGTCATGATATATATCTGTATATCTGTATGTTGTGTATGTCATTATGAATTGAAAATGGGGGACCCTGATGTAAACAAGACGAAAGTCTTTCTCTGGTCTGCAACCCCTTAACAATTGTGTGTATTGAGCCCTACTGTATTGTACCCATTCTGCAATCTGTTAATAAAATCTTCAATCAATCAATGGCTGTCAGGATGGAGGTAGGTGAGTTCCAATTGTTGTAGGCAATCACAGAGACGGAGATGGTATACTCTTGAACAGGTTCGACTTTAATAGTAAAGAACACAAAGAGTAATACTAGGATACTATGCCGAGGGCAAAGGTAAGAGAGAATAAGATAATGGAGCTTAGTGGTGGTCCAGAACTGGAACCGGCCACGTTATCTCCGAACGCCTATAGTGAAGACCTGACGAATAACAAGCAGAAGGAAGGAATGTTAAATAGACACCAAATACCAACATTCCACACACACCCCAGTGACAGCCAATCAGAAGCCAACCCCTAAGTGACAGCACTAAATGACAGGGAAAACAAGTGACAGTAGTCAGATGACAGGTGACAGAAATGGTGGGTGGTTCCCGACCGTAGTCAGTAACCAAAACGTAACAAATGGCCTGGGCGGCCAGAGCATAACTGTTCTAACAGCAATATAATCCATTTCAGATAGAACGCACGCAATAAGTTATAATAATAATTATAATTATTATTGAAAAGTTCTGTATTTGTAAAGTCGTATTTGGGGGCAATTAACCAATGGTATGCTTTTTTTATTTAATTTTTATTTTGGGTAAGAGTTTCTTATTTCGGTGCTCTCGACCACTCTTATAATTTGTTCTTGCCTGATAAAAAAGCAACAATAAGAAAACTTTGCTGAATCCCAGGTAAGAAGTAAGAGGAAATGCTAGTTAAGAACGAAATCTGTTCTTATATCACTTCATGCATGAGGCCCATTGGTTGCGCGTATAGGATAGACCGGTCAAACCCAAATTACGCTTGTGACGGAGACAGACTTTCAACCTTCATTTGGGGAAAATAAATAATATGTTTATAATAAGTAAGACAACGGATTCGTTTAACGAATTCCATATAAATCTATAGTTTATTATCCGTGGCCGTCAGATAGACGGCCAGTGTCAGTTATGACCTGGCTGGACGTTATACTTGGCACAAGACCCACATCCAGCCCGAAACATATCGTTGAGTCTTTCGAAGATGAGACCCATCAGAAGGCATCACCAGCACCGCCTCCGGCTCGCAGTCACACACACACAAACACACACATGTGCACACACAAGTTAGGGCTCGCAGTCACGCACACGCATTTCCACTCTCTATTGTGTCCAATAGACGAGCGCCCTTTTCGACTGCGTGACATTGTTCAGAAAGTTTGGTGCGCTTGACAAATTGCAGTGCAGTGGCGGCTCGTGAATTTTTCTCCAGGGGGGTCGATACCAAAAATTAACATGTACCAAGGTAGCACAATGCCACACTGCACACAAACACGCGCGTGTGCACGCATCGCGAAACCACACACTGAGTAGCCTACTGTGTGCATCAGAGCGTCGGTGAAACCAAAAGCATACGGATATTTAAGTAGGTACAGTTACAGTACAACTATCACCATTGCCATCAATCAATATGATCACAGAGTCCATGCAGCTAGGTTTCCAAACACGCACACCCCGATCTCTCTCTCTCTCTCTCTCTCTCTCTCTCTCTCTCTCTCTCTCTCTCTCTCTCTCTCTCTCTCTCTCTCTCTCTCTCTCTCTCTCTCTCTCTCTCTCTCTCTCTCTCTCTCTCTCTCTCTCTCTCTCTCTATCCAATAATAATCACAGATGTATATCTTGTCATTTTAAACAAGTTACCATTCATTGTCCGGGCGATTATGCCCCCGCCCGCGGCGAAATTACTTAGTTATTTCCCCCTCACAACAACAGAGCATCGCTCTAACAGAGAGAGAGAGAGAGAGAGAGAGAGAGAGAGAGAGAGAGAGAGAGAGAGATCGCGACTCACTTGTTTAGTTGAAACGCGGTCCAGCAGGGCTTGATAAATTGTATATGTCCACTGTAGTGTCCAGACTGTTGATGTATATGTCCACTGTCCAGACTGCATCCAGCTATAGCCATATAGCTTGTTGTTGTTGTTTTTGTTGTTCTTACCGAACCAGCTAAGACAGAGTATAGCCTTAACATAGACTTACCATCACAAGAGTTGAATGGGGTTGAATTGTTGTTGTTGTTGTTGTTGTTGTTGTTGTTGTTGTTGTTGTTGTTGTTGTTGTTGTTGAACACAAGCCATAATCCACTTCTTTTAAATCCACTCAAAAAGAAACTCCACAGTCCATACCGTCGTGCTGCATCCAGCTACCAGAGTCAAGGTAGCAAAACATCCGGACTGCAACACCGGTGTTGTGCCTAATTCCGACCGCCCGATCATGCTTTTTTTCTAGCCGGTCGCTAGAAAACGCGACCGGCTTCCATCATATTACATCATATTTCAACGCACAATGCGTTACACACTGATAGGCGAAATATATTTGCTTGACCTATTTCATTGGCTTTGGAAACACAAACATACTTAAAATGAGTAAATATTATTCATTTTAAACATGTTTATTTTATTTCTAGGGTCTAAAATTAAAATAAAGATTTAATATTTTCTTCTTCTTCTGCTCTCTTTACCAGGGGGGCGGCGGACAAGCGCCCCTAGTGGACGAACCACTGTTGCAGTGTGAATGCAGACAAACCAAATGAAGAATGCAACAATGTTGTAACTTCACCCCACGAACCGCACCGAGTCTGCACCGAGTCCACCAAAACTATATGTGAAAGTGCCCTAAGTTTATTAGGTACAGTATATTTTCATTATATTACGGGACATCCTCAAAGGTGGACAAGTCACAGTGTAGAGGCCTCTGTAACCTGTTCTCTAATACCCAGATAACTGTTGTAACTCCCACCTCGTCCCAACTCATCGTGTCTAATCAGACGTGATTGGGAGCAGCTGGGCGCACACAGAGGGAGAAGCATAAAGAGCCTGACAGCCCGTTGTTCAGTGCTTGTTCGTACTGATCACTTGTGGTTAGTTTTACCAAGAAGCCTATTTTCAAATAATTGCATTAGTATTCCTTGTGTCTTGGAATAACCCGGTTTTATTACTTGGTTTTCCCCCCAGTGTTTTGTTTCATCTTTATCATTTGCTAACCGGCATTGTCTTCTCCTCTCTCCTTCAAGGATACCCCCTGTCCTCGGATTAACACCATTTCGCTTCCTGCGTGCACTCACTCTCCAACTGGCGTCTCGGGACGCACAAATGGACTTTGTACTCGGACATTTCCCCACTCTGTTACCGGACTGGTTAGTACACGCAAACGAACAACAGCCTGACACATTTACATTTTACACCACATTAGTTTTTGTTACGAGATATGTATATATGTACTCAGGTGAATGTGCATTACTGAATGTATATATATATGCAGTACTCATTTATACCACTGGGAAGCGCCGAAGTGCTATACTGAAAGGATGCACGTATGACGTCATCGTATCACATATATATGACCGCGTGAGCGGAAGTGTGTTCTTTAGGTGTGTGTGCAGGTACATGTCTCCACATGTTTTATAACTGTCTCACCGTGTGATGCGGTGAGGCTGTGCTACCAATAAATAAGCTACAGGCTAAAGATATCTCCTTGAACAACGTGTCTTTTCTTCTATATGCAACGCAAGGGAACCTGCAAAGCTCAACAGGTTATGGGCCCAGGAGTCGTCGGAAGAAAAGAACAGTTGCTCCACCGCGTGGAAAGTTGCAACGGACCGCGCGCTGCAAACGGATTGCTAGCTAGCAAGAACAAAGCAAGCCAAGCATCATGGATGACCATCGAGGAACAAGCAGGTTGCCTCGACTGTTATTCGACGGAGATGAGACCAAATATGAACTTTGGGAGACTAAAATGTTGGGACAGTTCCATTTACTAGGACTAAAAGCCACAGTCCTGGGAGAACCGAGGTCTCAAGCTGAGATTGATGCCGATGGAAAGAAAAATGCTGATGCATATGCAGAACTGATTCTTCGTTTGGACGATAAAAGCCTCTCGTTAATAATGAGGGATGCATCTGAAAATGGAAGAAGAGCCCTGAAAATATTGAGAGACCCCGTATAATTAACCTGTACACCCAGCTAACGTCGCTTCAGAAGGCAAGCAGGGAAAACGTAATGGATTACATAATCCGAGCAGAAACCGCCATTACAGCACTGCGCAACGCAGGCGTGACACTGGGAGATGGATTACTCGTGGCAATGAACTTGAAGGGACTGCCTGAGGGGTTTAAGCCATTCGCCATACACATGGCACATATGGAGGAAAACATCACATTTGCCGATTTCAAGACTAGGCTGAGAAGTTTTGAAGAAACTGAGAAGATAAACTCAGCTGAGTCAAGCGTCAGTGTGATGAAAACCCAAGGAAAATTCGGACGACGGCCCACCAAGACAAACGCACGTGGTGACGGTTGTAACCGGAAAGAGGACAGAGATATGGTGTGCTTCAAGTGCAGTACCAAAGGCCACAGAGCGAGAGCATGTCGACAGAAGACATGGTGCGGTCATTGCAGGAGTGACTCGCACAAAGACGCCACGTGCAGGCGCAAGGACAAAGATGGCGCGAGTAAAGTCTCAGAAGATGGCGGCGCTGACTACGCGTTCAAGCTGAGGGACGTCGCAACCGGAAACCCAGCGCCAGGCGGCATTCAGCACCCAGGAGAGGGGACTGATGGTGGACACAGGGGCCACCTCCCATATCATCACGGACATGAATATGTTTAAAGACTTCGACAGCGCGTTCAGGCCAGAAGCGCACAGTGTCGAGTTGGCGGACGGCACCCGGTGCAGCGGAGTCGCACAGCGGAGGGGGACTGCAGAGGTATCCCTGATGGACAGCGGAGGACAATGGCGTACAGCGACATTGAGAGACGCTTTGTTCATTCCTTCATATCCGCAGAACATTTTCTCCGTGAAAGCAGCAACGACCAGTGGGGCCACGGTCGTGTTCAAGGAGAAGAAAGATGCTCTGATAACCAGAGATGGTACCAAATTTCACATTCATGTTTACGGTAAATTTTATTACTTGCATACTCTAGGTGAGTCTAATAATAAGTGTAATAGATGTCACACCATACAGACATGGCATGAGATATTGGGCCACTGTAACTATGACGATGTGTTGAAGCTGCAGAATGTAGTAGAGGGTATGGAGTTCAAGGGCAAGACATGTAGGCCCGAGCAAGAGTGTGAGGTGTGTATACAGGGAAAGTTTGCACAAACCAGAAACCGAAAACCTGATACAAGAGCAGAGGCTCCCTTACAGATGGTGCACACAGACCTAGCAGGTCCTGTATCAACAGAGTCAATCGATGGTTACAAATATGTACAGTCGTTCACCGATGACTACTCGAGCGCAGTGTTTGTATATTTTCTTAAAAAGAAAAGTGACACAGTACAGGCTACGGAAAAGTTCCTAGCAGATACATCCCCATACGGGACAGTAAAGTGCATCAGGTCCGACAACGGAACAGAATTCACTAGTGGTGATTTTCAGACGCTGATGAGGGGGGAAAAAATTAGACATCAAACGTCCGCTCCATACTCCCCGTTTCAAAACGGAACCGCGGAGCGAAATTGGCGATCACTTTTTGAGATGGGTAGATGCATGATAGCTGAGAACAGGTTACCAAAACAGTTATGGCACTATGCAGTACAAACAGCAGCTATGGTACGAAACAGATGTTTTAGCAGGCGCACAGGGAAGACCCCTTACCAGATGCTGACAGGCAAAAAGCCAAATGTAGCCAAAATGCAGACGTTTGGCTCTGTATGTTACTCGTACAAACAGGACAAGGGTAAACTTGACTCCAGGTGTGACGAGGGACGTTTTGTAGGCTACGACAAAAACAGCCCTCCGTATTTGGTTTACAACCCAGATACAAACAGGATACTCAAACACAGATTAGTGAAGTTTGTGAGTAAGGCAGCTGTGGAGAAACAGACACAAACAGGTGAGCCAGACCCAAACGATAGCTATGGCAGTGTGAGACAGCCTAGGACCAGTGAGGATACACAGGAGGCCAATCAGAGCATAGAGGATGCTCAAGGACCAAGTGTACAGAGTGACAGTCCAAGGGCAGTGATAAGGTCTAGAGACCAAAACCCAACACAAAGTGTGACAGATGAGGAACCCGAGTATAGAAGGTATCCAAACAGAGACAGGAAGAAACCTAGTAGTTTAGAGGACTTCGTAAGTAACAGAGACAGTGATAGTGATGGGGCTCATGCCACCATAGACTATTGCTACAGAGCAGTATGTGGTGTACCACAGACGTTTGGGGAAGCTATGGGATCAGTTAACTCAGGCGAGTGGGTGAAAGCCATGGATGAGGAGATCCACTCGTTAAACGAGAACAAAACGTTTACATTGACAACCCTGCCAAAAGACAAAAAGGTAGTGGGGGGTAGATGGGTCTACGCCATCAAGAGTGATGTAAATGGAAGAGACAAATACAAAGCACGTTTTGTGGCTAAGGGTTACAGCCAGAAAATAGGAATAGATTACGGGGAAACGTTTTCACCCACAGCAAACTTGACAAGTGTCAGAGTAGTGCTTCAGAAAGCAGCAAAGGAGGACTTAGTCCTCCACCAGATTACAAGTACACACAGGCAGTGGTACATGAGGACAACCAGGGAACAATTGCTCTTGCCAGAAACCCTGTACACAGACAGAGGTGCAAGCATGTTGATATTAAATACCATTTTATCAGGTCTACGGTAAATGAGGGGAGAGTAACTCTGATATATTGTCCTACTGACGAAATGGTTGCTGATATTTAAAAAAAAACTGTAACGAAGATGAAACTGGAGAAGTTTGGAAAGATCATTTTTGGAACTTGAAATGTGTTTAGACAGAGGTCCACATTTATTTAATTTTGTGTCTTTATTTAGCTTAAGATTGTAGCAACCTGAGTTCAAGTGGGGGTGTTACGAGATATGTATATATGTACTCAGGTGAATGTGCATTACTGAATGTATATATATATATGCAGTACTCATTTATACCACTGGGAAGCGCAGAAGCGCTATACTGAAAGGATGCACGTATGACGTCATCGTATCACATATATATGACCGTGTGAGCGGAAGTGTGTTCTTTAGGTGTGTGTGCAGGTACATGTCTCCACATGTTTTATACCTGTCTCACCGTGTGATGCGGTGAGGCTGTGCTACCAATAAATAAGCTACAAGCTAAAGATATCTCCTTGGACAACGTGTCTTTTCTTCTATATGCAACGCAAGGGAACCTGCAAAGCTCAACAGTTGTACATGTTAGACACACGCATTCACACACATAGGTTATTCTGTATTACACACCTCATTCACATGTTCCCAGCTGGCACACACGTCCCCCACTTAGGCCCTGTTAGGACCACTTGGTTTGACTGTAACAATAACATTAGGAATCATGCCAATACTACTTTAGGTCAGCTGTCATTAGCTGGCTGAAATTCAGCCAATATTGGGCCAACTTTGATAGTGCAGGACTAGGTTTAATGTTGCAGGGAGGACAGCGGGCCAATACCAGCTTGATGATCCTGGCCCACATCTGGAATTCTGAAATTGACAGTGCTGGCATACTCCCTTGCTGTGAGCCCGCCATTTTATGTTCATCAAACCATGACGTGCACCAAGACAGGTAAGTCAACCTAATTGATAACTCAATTGATTTTATATATAGCTAGCTAATTGATAATATGATATGAATGGGTGAAAGTAGATTTTACATAGGTTAGCTAGTGAAGTTCATTCTACCAACAATTCACTTTCGAACGAAAGCAAAGCATGTGCAACGTCATTTAGCAAGCAAACATTAACATAAACTAGCAGATGTACTATTAACAAACCACATTTCAATCTAAAACTGACAACAGTTGACAGTCGGAAATTAACATGAACTTAAATTTGGGGATTATTAACGTAAATATATTGAGGTTGTTAGCTTAACGGACTGAATTACTGTTACATAAGCCGTGATTCTTCTTTCATCAGTGGTGTCTGGCAGTATAAAGTAAATGTGTGTGGATGTGTGCGTGCTATATATTCATTATTCCTCTTGCGGGCAAGGGAGAAGAGGAGAAAGCCAGGCATGTCTGGACACGTAAAGATAACAACTAAATGCAAGTTCAACGGAGCGCAATGTGAAGTTTGTTTCCCCAGGAAACCTCCCAATTCGGTAAAATCCCTCCTTCTGAACAAAACAAGCTATAACGCTCCGTGGTCTGATATAAATGTGATTGACAAAACAGCTGTTCTAATCATAAATGGTTGTGATTCAATAGCGCTAACATTACATGCGGAAAACTATTTAGAAGTGCTCTCAGAATCATCCTTACACCGTTTAGTCTATACATGACTCTATGAAGATTTGAGTGGGTGGGGTCATGTAGGCCTATGTAAAGAGGAGTGTGAGTATACATGTGCACCCCTACACTGTTTCAGCAGTTATGTTCATATCCAGGCAGCCATCGCCTATACTATTCATAATACCACTTAATATAATGTCCGACCTGTAGTGAGAACAAGAACAAGTTGTACACTAAGGCCCCGTTTAGACGGAAACGCTAGCAGGTGAATCCGCAAAAATATTTTTGCGGATGTGCCTTTCGTTTATACGGAAACTGCGTTTTTACGGGGTGAAACCGCAAAAAAGTGAGACTACCTTCCAGGGTGGAATTCCTAGAAACGCAAAAGCTTTGCGATCTCGTCTAAACTATCAAAACGTATAAATCTGTTAAAACGATGACGAAAGGGTTGTCACGGCTGTGGTCGCGCGTACTGCTTACGTCACAGGTAGCAGGTATGCGCCAGTAGCCGAGACGTAAACAAAGCAAGTATGTCTGACTTATATCAACGGAGATCACCTGAAGGCTACATTGGCAGTACTTTTAACCCTTTCACTGCCACACGAGTCACACGACAGAAGGTTAACCCTTTACTATCACACAACCGGCTGTCGTGTGGCAGTGAAAGGGTTAAATACACAAGAATCTGTCCCGCGGCGTGAGTGGACCCACTGTCTGTGAGTGGACCCACTGTCTGTGAGTGACTCTGCTTTGGTGCAATCACATTCCCCATCCACAGTCTGCGAATCAGAGGCAGAGTAGGGCGGGTCTTCACAGCACGTCATGTGACATATGCGCCAATCGTGTGACAGTGGGGCTCCGTCGTCTCGAGTCGTTACAGCGTCGTCTGCACGCAGAATTCCATCCCAAAACGCTCGTCTAAACGTAAAATTAAAAGTGAAACCGCAAGATGACTTTTGCGGTTTCTGTTCACAAAACGCTCGTCTAAACGGGGCCTAAGGCTCCGTCTCTCCCCTCTGGCACAGATCATAAAACAACTGTGTGTGAGTGTGTGCGTATGAGGACAGACCTTTAATAATAACTTTATTTGTATAGCACTTTTCATACAGAAATTGCAGTTCAAAGTGCTTCACAACAGTAAAAAATACATGGAGGCATAAGCAAGCATAAAAAATTAAATACAAAAAGATGTAGCAAGATAAGGTAAATCACAGTTTTTCAGTAATACAAATAATAAAATAGAATAGATTAGATAGTGTAAAAAAGTGCGGTTTGATTCAGTTTAAAATAGGCTAAAAATAATCAAATAGAACGGACAGTAAAAAGTGTGATACAATTGTTCAATAAAAAAATATATAACAACAGAGTTGTGTATCGCTCTTAATACTTTGAGTTTCTCTACAAAGTTCTAAAATACAACAGAGCATCGCTCTAACAAAGTTGTCCTTTTTTCTTTTTTTTTAGATTTTTTAGATTTTTTCCCTGTCCCAATTAGACGTTGTTTTTAAGCTCGGCTCTCAACGGGACCTCAATAGTTGGATGTATATCCATTGTGAATTCGTACTCCAGAAGCATTACCAACAATTACACAACAACATGTATAGATTATGGCTAGTTTGAATATAATGATCTGGAATACTGGGGGAATAAATAATCAACATAAACGCAAAAGCGTGCTCACACTGATGAAAAACAAACAGGTTGACGTGGCTCTTCTAAGCGAAACGCACATTTTAGTGGAAGACAAAGCTACGCTAGCGGACAACATATATCATAACATTAGTCACTCTTCCTTTGGAACGAGATCCCGTGGAGTTGCTATAGTCGTGAAACGGAAGTTGAATATTGAATTGAAGGAAGTATGGTCTGATACAGATGGTCGGATAACCATAGCTAAAATTGTATACAGGAATAGGAAAATAGCATTGGTAGCGGTATATGCCCCAAATTTGTACGAAGCTAACTTCTACGCTACACTTACCAGAACGATGCTAAACCTTCTTGAATACTCATTTATAATTGCCGCGGATTTTAATGCCATTTGGGATCCCGGGATGTAGTCAGGGGGCCAATCCTGAAAAGTGCTTCCGTTAACACTTTTGCTGCCATGTTTGGGTAGAAGCTGTCAACATATTTTTTTGGTAAGAGGGGACCTATGTAAGATGTTCTAGGGTGGTTGACAAGTTTGAAAAATTATTTTGTGACTTTTAGAGGACATTTCAGGCCAATTTTTCAGATTGCCTGCCCGAAATGACATGCCCACAATAAATATAGAATATCTCCCCAATCACCATATAGAAGGGCCATATAGATAATCCTGGTATCAAAAGAAAGGTGACAGCAGTGGGATGGCTGCAGAAGTGTCAGAATGTAAATGGATGTTACTGTGTCAGAGAAAATAGAGCTAGACCATTGAAAAAAAGTCCAAAATTCTATTTCCGCCTAAAAGAAAACATGTTTTTAGAGTGAATATCAGCTTGGAAACATGAGATAGTAGCCCAAATAATTAAGGAATCATGACTCCAATGTATGCTAGGTACTTTTGCCAAGTTAGAGCACAGTAATTTGATACAGTGCAATACTACACAGGTTATGTCCAAGCGGAAATCTATATGATTCTCGAAGTGACCTTTCGTGCTAATGCTTTTTGACTTTTTTTTTCTTGATCCACTTTTTCTCCTTCTTTTTTCTGTTTTTCTCCCAACCCAATTTAGTCGTGCCAATTACCCCCTCCCATGTCCTGATCGTTGCTCGCCTGTACCCCCCACTGGTCGGTCATAGGGAGGGTTGAAAAATCTATTGCATGTCCCCTCCGATACATGCAGTCAGCCAGCCACTTCTTTTCACCTGCCAGAGCGGACTCTCATTAGCGAGGTGTAACATGTGGGAGGCTCACACTACCTTCGACATCTCCTGTCCTTGCTGTGCAGGCGCCCTGACCGACCTGTAGGAGTCACTGTTTACAACGACCAGATTACCACCCATCGACTCCCCTCCCACTGACTCTGCCAATTGAGTCAGTATGACGGCCGGACCAAGCCGGAGGCAACGCTGACAGCCGGATTTGATACCGGTGTCTCGCGCGTTGGTGACGAGCGCTTAGACCGCTGCGCCACCCAGCCGCACCGCTTTTTGACTTTTTAATGTTGTATTTTGACAATACACTTGGATACCATGATAAGACAAAATATTTTTGTGGATTACTGAGGATCATCTTCCCAGTAATGGAACCATTGTATGTATACAAAATATTACATACAACATAAATAAAAACTAAAACAATAAAATGTATCCAGTGTTAGGGTCGGAAGGAACCAGAGCAACTCAGGGGTTAGGCATGTTCAAGCCAAAATGCGTGTTTATTTGGAAGAGGGAGGGACATTTCTGGGACGTGTATGGTGCAACTGGAATTCTGGATATGAAATGTGTCCCTGACCATGTGTATGAGTGCAAAGCGTGTGTAGTGCATATTGTGTGCAGAATGGGAATGTTGGAAGTGTTGTTAGTGTGCGTGTAGGCTATGGCGTGAGACAAGGTGTAGTCAAGGCAGCATGGGGCACTAGAATCCTGGTGTCTATGAGGATGAGGACAGGCCCAGGAATCCAATGGGGCACAGGAGACACTGAGGAGGAAAGAGACACAAGGTCAGAATGGCACAACAACTGGATGCATAGCAAGATAATAAACTTGGTAAGTCTAGAATCTCAGGTACATACCGTTAGGACCTAGAAGGCTCTTCAGACTCAAGGTTTGCTGGTTACAGACGGCGATCTGTACGCCCGTGCGCCCTCAGTGCACATGCTGATGTGGAGAGCTGAGCATCGCACACTGAAGATCTCGTTGTTGATGTGCTTTTTTCTGGCGGCCGCACCACAACATCCAGATCAAGATCAGTTTTTTCACCGTTAGTCTCTTGAATGACATTGGAGTTCATGCACCACGCTGCACAAGCACATCCACACGCCCCACTGCAATACAGTCCTCTTCTGCGACAGAGACACTGTCTGGTACTGCACTGACTTCCACTTTCCTTGCATCCACACACTGTCAGCTGTACGCATGTGGATTGTACAGGTTCCTTGGTAAGAAGCATGGGGACCAGCATACCATTCATCATCTGCCAACCACAATTGGTGAGGGCAGTTGTGGATGTGTCACTAGTGACTGTTTCCAAACCCTCGTTTGGTAGTGGGCCCTCTTGAGGTGCATTGACAATGCATCTTCTGTTGGTGGTAATGTATCAACATTGGCTTTAAGTTTTCGAAAGAGAGTGCAGCAAACTTCTTGTATCAAGTTGCTGGTTGACTTAAGGTCATAGAGCTTACATATGAACTGTTCTGCCAAAGATAGGGAAGTGGTACTTGGTACTTCATCCTCACCAAAGTTGTGGAGAAGATGCGGGTACTGCTGGAACACTTTCCATGCTGTCCTTTTTCCAATTCTGGTGAACTAGCTCGTAGTATCACATCCAGTGATGGCATGAAATGCCAACAGACCATTGAGCATCTCATTTGGTAGTGTGATTTGATGGACTTTGATGTAGCGTGGTTTGTTAGCTGTTCCTGCTTTCATCCAAACTTCTTGGCTTAGTTGGTTTGCAAATACAAGTAGTAGCAGCAACACATCTGTGTCTCTGCACTGAATGATGAGCCTCTGAAACCCTTTCGTTGTTGCATTAGCTGCATGTAGTAGTATGTGTGTATCCGCTTCTTCATGTGTAGCTTGTAGGGGAGATCCATCAATCCCAGCTGCTGACGTGACTTTTTCAGGATCCTCAAACCCTCCACTGATAACAATTTCCTCATCATAAAGCTGCACATGATTCTCAAGTTCAGTTGATAGGAAATGGGTAAGGTTGGCTTTGTTTTCATCAATTTCAATGAAGCTATTCCAGTTAGCAGGTAGCTTTACATCTCTACTCACAATTGTGTGAACCTTTCGCTGAGTAGTGCTGTGTTTTGTTCTTGTTCCACTCTTGATAGAGTTTTTTTTGGTACAGATCAAACACTATATCCACTCTGGTGACGTTCCCATGTAGATTAGATGCCACTCTCTGTGTGAACACATCTGCATATTCCCCGAAAGTTGATGCATTTTGAGGTTTTGCCATGGCTCTTACTAAGGCCATTCCATCAATGATGGTGCATGTTCTCATAACAGATGGACTGAGCTCTGTTTCCTTTGCACCAGCTTGTAGTATGGTGGCTAAGTCAGCTTTGTTTGTAGGCCTGAGCACTGAATCTGTTGTGGCAAGTGACAGGGGGACTGCACACAGTTCTTTTTGGAGAAGCTCATCCATGTTGACCTCTCTGCCACTCTCCATGGATACAATGATGCAGCGAAATATATCCCTGTCAGGCTTCACACACTTGGATCTGAGTTGTTCAAGCTTGGTATCTGTGCTGTATAGGCTTGAGAATGTTTTCGGTTTTCTCTTGGTGAGACTGGGGTGGAAGTCTGTGTTCGTTGTGCCCAGTCGGTTTTTTACCAACTCAGTGATTGCCAGACTCTGCAGCATGTGTAAGGTCATTCAGTATCTCTTCTGAGGCAACATCACCAGTTGTCAGGCACACTAAATCATACATATGCTCTTGTTGGAAGACGTTGTATCTCTGGAACTGATCAACAAGTTGAATGACATCGACATTATCCCTCTTGATTCTTGATTGAAGGCAGTCTTTGTGTGTCTCCTCATCATCGTGTCAGTCCAAACAGGGATCTGGTATCCTCTGCCAAGGATGCACGTTCATTATAGGTGATGGACCAACGATTTCTTGCTGGATCATTTCTAGTGATGCCTATCAATCCTCCAGCAACCTTTCCCGTTTTATTGATGTGTTCAAGGCGAAGGCCGAAAGGCACCTCGTTGAAGCTGTGTTTGGTCTCCTTGGCTACAAAATCACCATCTAGGAAGCCATGGTAGACCTCTGGTGCTGTCTGTGCCTGCTGTTCCATGTCTGCTATGAACACAGCACCCCATCTTGTGTAATGGGTGTGATCATACGCAGCAAACCAAGGCATCATGCTCTTGAAGGCTGACATGTACAGGTTTCCAATCACCACATCTCAGTGCCCGGGTGAACGCAAGGAGAATAGACACAATGTCCATGTACTGTCTCCAGAAGGTAAAGGTTGGCTTGTCTTCATTGGCCTTGTCAAACTGTACAAGGAGATCTTGAATCTCCCCACCTTTCAGCACAAGTTCCTCATAGCATGCTGAAGCTGCTTCCATTCCTCCACTTCCTACCACCCATTAGTTTGAAGTGTATAACTCTTCTGCTTCACTGACATGGCTGCTGTTTTTTGCTGTATCAACCCACAGCACCCCATGTGGTACGCTATGATATTGTTTTACCATTGGTTGATTTTTTTATTATCAATAGTTAAGATCATACTTTCACATGAGATATATTAAGGGATAATATTACAAAGTTGTTAGAAATTACAGAGCAAATTGTCACTAATTTGGCAGCATTGTGAAAAAAATTCCGATTTTACCACTTACGATGATAGAATGATTAAATGACAAAAAAAATCATTTTCAAAGATGTCAACATAGCTAGGCCATAATGTCAAGGGGTTAAACATGAATACTGGATAGGTTGACAGCTTCTACCCAAAAGCGATTACTTAAGTTGCAATATCAGTGTTGGCCCCCTGACTAATGGATAAATCTTATCCCACCTTTTCCAACGACCAGAAAAAATCGTCTAATGCGTTAAAGGATTGGTCTAAGAATACAGGTGTAAATGATCTATGGCGATCACTCAACCCTACGACCCGAAAGTACTCTTGTCAATCTGCAAGACATAACACACTTTCCAGAATAGATTATGTTTTTGCATCCCCTAGACTATTTGATAACTATGACGTCAGATCACTGTTATTTACTCCTAAAAGGATCATTTGGTATACTGTCATCCCGAGCCCCAAGATGGCGATTTAACTCGATATTGCTGAAAAACAAGGAATTCATTACACAACTCAAAGAAGCTCTTTCTGTATTCCTACTGGAGAATGCGAAATCGGTACAAGACCCCAGAATATTATGGATGTCGGTAAAGGGATTGATCAAGGATTTTACCGGGTACTTTTCCTCCAAAATACGCAAGAATCGTTGTTCAAAACTGGCAGAGCTGGAAACGCTTTACTCTACGTTATTTTCCTCTTTACAATACAACTACTCGTTCAACTGGAAACTCAAATTAATGTGTTAAAAAAAGAGATTAATGCCATTTATAAACAACAATCTGAAGTTCAAATACGTAGCACAAGACAACAGCATTACTTTCATGGTTCTAAACCAAGTCACCTACTAGCTATGCAGTTAAGAGCCAACGCAAAATTTGCGGATATAACTACCATTAAGGCACAGCAAGGACTTGTTACAGACCCTAAAAAAATCAACGAGACATTCAAAGAGTTCTACTCCAACTTGTACAAATCAGAAACGGCCTTCGATCAAAACAAAATGGACACATATCTTAATCAAATTAACCTTCCTAAACAACACCCATCACACTAGATGAACTTAGGGAGGCCATATCTGAAATGCAAAGTGGTAGGGCTCCTGGAAGAGACGGTATCCCACCAGAAATGTACCTCTCATGTTGGGATGTAATATGATTCTATATTCAATCAAGGAGGGGAACTTCCATAAGAACGACAATATTGCACTCATAACAGTCCTCCTTAAAAAAGACAAAGACCCCAACGATTGCGGTAGTTATAGACCCTTAAGCCTCCTCGGACCGATATCAAGCTGTACTCCAAGGTATTAGCCATCAGACTTCAAAAGCATATGACGTCTTTAGTTCATCCTGACCAGACTGGCTTCATAAGAGGCCGTTTGATCACGGATAATATAAGACGGTTATTACATGTGCTAGATGCCAGCAAGGATGACACCACACCTAAGGCGATGCTGTCCCTGGATGCGATGAAAGCCTTTGATAGGTTGGAATGGTCTTATCTATGGGCAGTATTAGAAAGGATGGGGTTAGGAAAAGGATTCATTGATATGATTAAAGTATTATACAAAGACCCATCGGCCATGATTACAACAGGTATAATCACCTCCTAAATATTTCCGGTATCGCGCTCCTATAGACAGGGTTGCCCTCTTAGTCCTGGACTATTCGCTTTATCATTAGAGCCTTTAGCACAATATATAAGACAATCCCAATCCATAGAACCAATCGCAATCAAGGGCACACAACATCATATTAGTTTATATGCGGACGACGTAATATTGTTCATGCAAAACCCTAAGACCTCAATGCCTCATCTTCTCAAGTTGATTGATGACTTTGGCAATCTATCAGGATTTAGGATAAATTGGCCAAAGTCGGCTTTCCTTCCACTTAATGCCCCTGCAAAGAATATACTCCTCCCAGAAGAAATACCAATGGTTAAACACTTCAGATGTTTACGAGTTGAAGTATTCCCTACTATAAGCCAAACGGTGAAGTACAATTACATAAAAATCCAAGATAAGATCAAATACGATTTTGACAGGTGGTCCAAACTCAGTACAGGCACGGGTATCAATAGTTAAGATGGATGTTCTACCTAGAATCAACTTCATTAGCTCAATGCTACCGTTACCCCCTCCAGATGGTTACTGGAAAAAATTACACTCCACCGCATACAAATTTATTTGGAATAACAAACCTCCACGTATAAAAAGATCCACCGCACAGAGAAAAAAAGCCGACGGAGGTATGGCATTTCCAGATTTTTACCACTATTTTAAGGCGTACTCTTTAAGACCACTGACAACCTGGTTTGATTCCCAAGCATCTGTATCCTGGAGAAACTTAGAAGTAAATATAGTAGCACCACATAGACTGCAGGACATAGTATACACCATATTATCAATTAAGCAATGCGAATTGAAATTTGGCCCCCTTATTACTCATGTGATCCGGATATGGCATAAAACACAAAAAAGATATTCTAACCTACATAAATGGCATAGTCATACTCCCCTATTCAATAACAATGCACTCCTGATTGGAAAACAACCTATAAGATACCTTAAATGGGAAAAGCAGGGCATACACACAAACAGGGTTTTTGTAGCTATAAAGACATACATAAAAAAATGTATCTCACCAGTTCCACATATTATTTTTACGCACAGTTATTGGTCTGTTTGAAGGCTCATGGAGTCCCATTAAGGATACCAATTGAGCACCACAGATATCACAAATTCTTCTATGAAAGAGAGACATCGAGAGGTTTCGTATCTGATTTTTATCATCAATTACTAACATCCTCGTATGGAATCCTCCCCCTAGACTCAGTCTGGAGGAGGGATATACCAGACTTGGAAATAAATTTTGATTGGCAAGAAGTCTGGGCAAACGTTCGAATTGCGTCACGTAACCCGGACCACCAACAAATTAATCTTAACTATATTCCTAGGACATACCTGACTCCTATAAAATTGAACAGAATGGGACTTAAACAAGACTCCAGATGTTCCTTATGTATAAATGGGGATGAGGGTACATTTATGCACATGTATGGGATTACCCACCAGTTAAGATATTCTGGAAAGATGTGTCCCAGCAATTATCAAATTTCTTATTTCTGAACATAGGCTGTACACCCCTCTGTATTGCTGTTGAATGATGTTTTTGAGTTTGCAGTCCCTATACAGCTAAAGAGATTAGTTTTATCTGGTATCACAGCGGCTAAAAAGCTGATAGCATCACGATGGTTTCAACCGGAAAAAAATTGTCGGAAGGTATGGGTTCTTACATATCTCGATGTGATTTATCTAGAAATATCTACAGCAAGAATTTTATGTGTCAGTGAAACCAAAATTGCAATGTGGTTAGAAGTGGTGGAGAGAATAAAAGCTAGCATATGAATTGTAGTGCCTGGTTAGGAGCGAATGATAATGGATGGATTATCCAAGTGGGGGTCCGGGGGGGGTGAACGAGCAAGAGCATATGTATGTAGGGTATTAGATAGCAAGTATTAGGTGTATATCTCGTATACTACATTTTTTAAATGGTGATCTCATTGGATGTGTACTGTTAATGCTTGTATGTCTAATTTTATGTTATGTTTAAAAAAAAGGCTGTTGCATGCAATGGGTCCAGTGACTTTCATTAACCCTCGAGTCAACCTTCAAAAAACCCACTACAGTACCTGTCTCCCGAGTGACAGAAACGGCGATCTCAGTAAAAACATATCTTTTTCATGTATTGTTCCAATTTTCTTTCATGAAAATCATTATTAACTTCAGTCCTCACCATACATATCGAATATTTATTCATTTTCAGGATTTTAACCATTTCTTAAATTAGGGTTAGCGTTAGGGTTGGGGTTAGGGTTAGGGTTAGGGGGTTAGGGTTAAGGTTAGGGGGTTAGGGTTACCCTAGGGTTACCCTAACCCTAACCCCCTAACCCTAACCTGTCCAGTTCTGCGACTAGGGTGTGACACTTGTTGTTCACACGCTTAATAGTGATTTTTTTTAAAAACAAACATGGATTATTGTAATGTGAGTCCAAGATGTGATACTGAGCTACTTTTTTGGCATATACATCAAATCTAGCCAACACTATCCACAAATGAAATGAAATAGAGTAACATAGGTCTGAACTTGAGTTGTAGAAAAACGTGTTACTCGCGTTTTTCTGTAGTAGTTAATCGTCCAGCAGTAGTAGGACAAACACAAGTTAAAAAAAGGGCTTTTTGACCAGAACTGCGACAAGGGTGACTGGAGGGTTAAATTAAACACCAGTGTAAGAACGGAACAATGTATGCAAGTATAAAAAATCATGTACATAACATAAAATGGGTCCTCTCTTGTCTAATCTCAGAGTCAAAACAGTGGATTACAAAACTGGGTCCGTCTTTCTAAAATCCACATAACAAAAATAGTGTCTGTACTTATATACAATACAATATTTACTAGGGGTGGGAATCGCCAGAGACCTCGCGATACGATACTATCGCGATACTCGATATATTGCGATTATTGCAATATTTTTTTTAATATTTTTTTTTATCAAATATATATATAATTTTTTCAACTGCAAAGTAAAACTGTCAACATGTTTTATCTAATAAAATAAAGTTCAGTCTGATCATCTCACTTCAATAATTTGTATTGCAGAACATGGTATTTTCTCAAGCAGACAGATGTAAACACTGTAATCTGTGTTGCATGTACCTGACAAACTGAACTGTTTGTATTACAGTCATATTCCAACTTAACTGAATGCACATGTGTGTGTGTGTGGACTACTGTACTATTACAGGTATTAAAATGAACAATGCAACTTCCTTATACAAAAAAATAGTTACATTTTTTTTTTATTAAATATCTATACTTGGCGTTCCTGTATCGATACAGTATCACCACGCAAAGTATTGCGATACTACTAAGTAGGCCTATCGATTTTTCCCCCCACCCCTAATATTTACCATTTACAATTATTGTTGACAACACATTTGAATACTTTATTTGGTTCCACAAATTATATTACATGAACAGGGAATCAAATATATCGGGGCCAAGCAGCACTGAACACTTAAGGCCTCTACATGCTACAGCAACTTCAAAGCAACTTCAACACAACATCAGCGCGATTTCAGCGCGGTTGTTGTTTAGGGTCTTGTAGACTGTGTTGCGAGGATGCTGCGTACATGTCTCCAAAATCTAACCTAAACAACCGTTGCGTTGATATTGCGTAGCAGTGATTGGTTGGTTAGCGAATGGGGGCGGGGCTGTCATAGAATAATATTGGTCTCGCAGAGAATACCATCCGCCATTGTTGTAGCCAGCCAGCGCTGATGCTAAATAATTAGCGTCACATAGCTGGCCTTTTTCTGAAAACCCAAGCACATATTGTTCCATAGCATATGCCTTCAGTTGATCATGACAAATCCTCTCTTACCTTGACGATTAAAAAGCCTCCATAATTTAGTAAATAAAGCTGTAGCCAGCCAGCTAGCATTGGTGCTATACAAAATGCTATCCACATTAGCTACATAGCTAACCAACTAAATACAATGGTATCCTGAGGTAACTTTAACGTTAAATACAACGTTTGCTAGTCGAAATGACTGGACACACACAGGGACAAGTTAAACATCAATCAATTAATTTATTCCAGTAGAGTGTATCTTCTTTAATTCATGTATCTCTAAGTTCATTGATCGTATAGTGTTCTATTTCACCCTTCCCTCTGCATGGTTTTAGGTATTTTCAGATGTTCGGTTTCAAGTAAGAGGAGACTGACGATATGGTCAAAATCAACGGGCGGCGGTGTTTATTAATAAAACAGCTTTAGGAATTAAAACAGTACATCGTCTCTTTCATTTGGCTGTTGTCGTCTCTCTGTGCTGTTCGCTGTCTTAGGTTGTCCATGGCCAACACCGAGTCCTCTCTTGTGGTTCGCTGGTCTGGTTGTCAAGACAACCTGGTCTCCTCGTCGATCAGGCCGGGAGTGCTTGATTTCGTATCGGCGGAGTCCGCTATGAACCTCGGCTCGGTCATCTGGTTTCAATGGCTCTCTGAGTCATCGGCTCTTCAGTAGCCTGAGTGGCGAGTCGAGTCGCGAGTCTCCCTTTGTCGGTGGAGGTTTTCAGCGCTCCAGTTGCGATTCGATCTCTGTCATCGTCTGTCCCCATGTCTCTGGGTCTTCAGGTCCTTTCTGGTGTGTCAGCGCTTCTCCTGATGCGAAGCGATTTCGTCTGTCATCGGGTCTCAGTCCCTCTGTCTCACGGCTTGGCTCTGCAGGGATCCTTCTCCGTCTCCTCTGAGTGTCACCGGGTGTGTGTGGCGAGTCTCTCCAGGTTCCTTCTGGTGTGAGTCGTGTCTAGTGAGTCGCCATTCGCCCTTTTTATCAGCGGGGAGAGAGAGAGAGAGAGGGAGGGGGGGAGACAGAGAGCGAGAGGGAGGGGGGAGACCCTGCCTGCCTGTTCACGTCCACTTATTTTTGGTCACATTCCAGTAGAAACATGTCTGAGGGTGTCCTGTGACCACATGTTACACAATTTCTTCTGCTGACACAACCAGTTGGTTCTGGTGACAACGGTTTTCACAGTCTATGGGGAGACAGACTGGCTTTTGATGCATAAATAATAAAACATGAGCTATTTCCATCTACAAACTATTTACCATTCTGTGATTGCATTTTAGAATACTAAGATAATTCTTTATTGTCTAGCCAGTGACTCACTTTTTCAGACAGTGTCCAGACAACAAACCATATCTCCCCGTCCTTTAATAGAACACTTTATTTTCCTGATGAACATTTGACCAATACTTATTCTTTATTGTGACTAAGTTATTCTAATAGTTTCTAAGAGTTTATGCCTACATGTAACCTTATTAGTTTTCTTTATATCCTTGATGCATTTTGAACATTTGGCCTTACTTGAGTGCTGCTGACTCGTCTATCTGAGAGGCTCTTTTTACCACTCCTTTTACTCTGTCCCCTAACCATTCTGCCATGTCGTAACTTGAAAGTCCTTACTTAGGGTAGGGGTCAGTTTTATTGTCTTTAAGGTCAGCCATCTGTTTTCTGGGGAGTCAACCGCCTCTACCCTAGGGTCTCAGGAATACCTTCACATGGTGTTCTAAATAACCTTTCTATCAAGTAGCATTTTGTTTTTCAAATCATTTTCCTTATACATTTCACTTGCATTTATTCATGTTTTCATTTAGAAATATACGACAATCCACCCTTAGGGGGTTTAATAACCTCCTATACAACATCAATATTCTAAATTAAAACATGTTAAAAATCATATCCATAATTATTGCTAATATTTTTCAAAATTTCAAAAAAATCCAAAATTGACCCAAATCAAACTACAAAACCCCTTTCCATCTGTACAGTTACAAAATCATCATTTCACCTACCTTTCCCTCCTTTCACAGTTTATATACATTATCAGTTATTATTATGACATCCAGTCTAGGTCCGTCTCTCTATGCAAAGAGATGATCGTACCATTCTCAACTTCTTTTCGTTTAAGACTATATTTATCCATGTACTTAGCTTAAATGTCTATTTTGTGTAATGGACTCTGCAAGAAAAGATTAATACATCACACCACTAAAATATTAACACTCTAAACATTTGAGGGAAATTCAAACAAGCAACATAAATCATTTTTACTCCTTACAAAGACCACTGAGGCCTCAATTATCCTTTGCTTTCATCCCTGTCAGTTATCCCTGTTTAAACTTCCTAAGGCCTTTACTGCTAACTCGTTTTTGACCGTTTTCTTCTTGTTGTATCTTGTGCTAACCACCGCCTCTTTCTTCGTTGTATGCAGGTCTCTGGTACTGCTCCGATTTTCCTTCTGTCCTTTTTGCATTTTGGATTATTATTTACAAAACACACAATAGATTGGAAACAGTTATTTTCACAGATACATCTTTACTGTTCTGCATTTTGACAATACATTTTTCTCCAATTCATTATCTATGTATTTCACAGCTTCTTACGTTAGCATTCAATCAAATCATCTTTGTCTCATTTCTTTTTGTGCTGTACTGTTTTACTAGATTCAATATCTCAAGATCAACACAACTACCTCCACCCTTGACAGTGGAATAACCATTATTTCACTTCCAAATACCTCGTTTCCCGACAGCTCCTCGGTCCGGACAGTCAGCTCTAGACGAGGCCAATCACCAACAGAACCTATGTGCATGGTCAACAAACCACAGTCCCTTTAAACACACATCACACACACTCCGCCAGCTTTCAACAAGCCGGTGCAGAGCCTTCCATAAGTCAATCATCAAATTCACATGTCTGCACCCTACACGAACACTAACTGGCCAAATTGCGACCAACAACCTACAGAGCTTTCCTATAGACAGAGAAATATGTTTCCCCAACACTTATCATAACCCAAAAAGTGACACAACCCTCCAGATTCTACATCTGGAGTCTCAATGAGCGGAAAACAAACCATGAACCAGCTCCCGTCCCTTTCCAGTTTCCAGCTCATTATATCAGACCTCCTACCAGTCCCGCTGTGTCACCACCACCTGCCATCCCTGACCGGCGAGAGAACTCCCCTCAGCCAGTCAGTTCCTAAAAAAAAATATAGTCAACCAAAAACAAAGAAAATTAAAAATAAACAAAAAACTGTGAGTGCCTACATGCTACACACCCATCCAACAGAATTAAACTATCATCCAGAGGCATAAATACCCCCGCAAAACTAAGACAGCAAAATTAGAAATCCAAAAAGAAATAAAATAAGTAATGAAATAATAATATTGTTGTTGTTCTTTTTTTTTTTTTTTTTTTTTTTTTTTTAATTCCACCTTGACCACCCTTTGATCAAGTATTGTAATCACTACTATAAATAGTCCTTTGTTTCTAACTCTGTCTAATATTATATGTTCCATTGTTCCTGTCTAAAACCCAACTGTTTAACCCTTCTCTGACACCGTCTGGTTCAGTGTTCACATGACCACAAGAGCCATTGCGGTGACCATCTTTCTCTCTCTCTCCAATCTGTGCAGCCGGGCCAGGCTGCACAGGTGGGAGATACCAAAAATCGTCCACCATACCATTCTCCCTTATGTTTTCCTCACTGCCACAGCAAGAGTTGATCAGACACACTGTAGCAAAAAGGAAAACCCATGATTTGTCTATTAATTAACTGTTAGTACGATTGGCTCATGCATCTGTCAGTCATTTCATCTCTCCCTGTTAGTTGCACATCCATCTTAGTCGCTTCCACTCATAATCTAATGTACCAACGCTTCTATATATTTTTTATTCTATTTCTTGTTCCAATCAGTCCTTCTTCCCATTTTAACCTATTAATAACTCTATTTTCCCGAGCACTATTAGCTCCGCTTGTGCATTCCTGCCTCGTTCTTAATTAACCTATGACCTATGCAGACACCCCCTCTGACAATGTCCCAACTCTCCACATCTTTCTGGACGTTCGCTGAGGCCTCCACCCTTTGTCACATGACCGAGCGAAATGGCCAACCTCCCCACAACCCCAGCACACAGCCGACGCCGGCCATCCCAGGGGTTCCAGTTCACCCAGTTTACCACGACTCCCACAGTCTCTCGGCTGGCCTCCCACCGTCCTCTCCAGGTCCACCCCTCTCCTGTCCTCTGGTCGCATGTCCTGTTGCCTGGAGGAGAGAGGGGCATACCTGTCCTTTTCTGCTGCCTCTCCTCGGGCCTTCTCTTGTTGGGAGGGGCCTGGAAACTCACCCCTCCTGCGGTTCTGTTCACCCTGTTGCGGCCCAGTTCCCTGTCCGGGCAACAGAGCACAGGGCATTCTTTGATCACAGCGGCCTAGGTCAGACGCCCGAAGCATGATCTCAACAGCTGTCGCTTCTAGTAGCACAGTCTTTCTCGCCAGTTCTCGTCCCAGTCTCTGAGTCTCGTGTGCGGCTTGACCGATCTCCAGCTGTATCTTCATCAGATCTCGATGAACTGCCTCGTGTTGTTCGAACGCTGTCACAAACGCTCTCTGTTGTCTATAGTATGCTGCCTCTTCCCCCATCTCAGCACGGGCGGCTTGCCGTCCCTGGGTGGGCTGTAGAAACTGTTCGTGTATTCCATACCTGCTGTCGGTCTCAGTTCCAGCCCTCCGGCCAGAGTGGACTTCGTGGGACGGCTGTAACCTCAGTCTCTTTTTCTGCCCCTTGGTTAAACCGCAGTCTCCTGCAATGGACACTCCAGCTTGAATCGGTTCTGGTTGGAGTAACACCGTTGTCACTGGTTCACTCCCCTGTGTTGGAATCAAAGTCATCATTCCAAGTCCTTCTGTCGTACTGGTCACATGAGAGAAGTCCATATTCAAATCAATCAGATCATCACTGGTATAGTCTATCTGGGAAATGTCTGCAGAGGCTCTCGGCCTACTCCCCCCAATGGCCCGATCACTAAGGCCCTCTTCCATATTGTCGTTGTTGTTATTCTATTGTTATTGCATCTAACGCTTCAGTTGTTCCTATCAAATGTCCCACTAAAGTGAACTTCCTATGTTACTGTCATTCATTCCACTTTCAACACTCTCTTGTAATCACCGTTTGAAAAAACAAATTTCTCCGTCTTACACTATTTTCTACTTACTTGAGTTAAAACACTCACACTGTCAAATTTTTACTGTGCAGACAAGGATTGATAACTGGCTTATCATTCATACTTATACCAAGGCGCATTAAAGCCGTTTTCCCTAAGATGGTTATGGAAGTCGTTAGAGCACCTGTCCGGCCGAGCATCTGTATAGAAAGAAAGCAGAAATCCAGACTTAATACAGTGGCATTTCCCTTATTATTTCCACTCTTCGTTATGCATTGGAAATGTCGGGCAACACTATACTAATATATTTAAGAGACACAGTGTGATTTGCTTGAAAAAATAACGATACAGCTTATCTTGTTTTTTGTCCGTTCCTTCAACAGGAACACTGGAGGTTTTCCAATCCCCTGTGTGCTCCACCTGATTTCCTGGGAAATATAATCATTAATCCCCTTCCTATCCATTGTCTAATAATCCTTTGTAACCTTGGTCCTTCATCTGATTCTAATCTCTCTTTGCTTGATGAATCTGTTCATCCTAACCTTATTTCTTACTTTTAAATGCCCGATTAGCGTATCGACTAAATGTATTATTCCAATTAGCGTATCGACTAAATGTATTATTCGCTTTCGCTTCACTTCTCATACTACATCCATTTCATTCCGCTTACACACAACCATTACCCCCCACAACACTTAATAAAAATTAATCAGTGTTGCTACTGCCACCAACCACCTAATCAGGGAAAACAATAAACTTTTAGCAACTTAGATCACTAAAACCCTGACCGACACATAGTACAGCTGGCCACGTTAATAATTTCATGGACACCCGCACTATGCTACCGCAATATTCACCCAGTTCTCTGAATATACAAAGAACCGTCAACTCACAGCCCAAAGCGTCCTCCCTTCAGTTTCGAACCTGAACGGAACCACCCCAAGCTTTACTCCACCAAGAATATTACAAATCATCCTACCACCACCTGCACCTAGACAGGCCAGCGCCCATCCGGTACCTACTCCACATACATAATACCAACGCAGTACAAATAAACCTACAACCAAATGCCCCACAACATGCCACAAACCTAGGGATGGCGAAGCACAAGGATAGACAGAGGGGGGGCGAAGGGAAAAGAAAAAGGAAGGAGGGATACAGGGATACAGGGACTAAGGGGAGGAAAGGGGGGGGGGGGGGGGGCACATAATGCAACATTAACTATTTACCAAAACCGTCTAAATCAACCTTAACTTTAATCAGACCAAAAGAATGACCACGAATATTCTATTTATCCTTATGTAATCCTATTTTAGCAAGTAACATTATTCTAATATAACCAATACTCCACGCCCATGATGAATTTGAAAATGGGGGACCCTGATGTAAACAAGACGAAAGTCTTTCGCTTTGACCCTTTTAACCTCCTTCCAGTTAAGAGTACCCTCCTCCCGTTCGGATGCACTCCTTCCCCTACTTAGATGCACCTCTCCCCGTAAGGTTTAGGCAGTCCGCTACGACGCAACAACCAGCTCCTTTCTTAGGACTGCCTTGTCCGACGTCGGCCCCTCTCCCCCAACAGAGATGCAGGTCTCCACTTCCGGCGGTAAGGTCCCCTCACATGAACGGAAGAAGTCCCCTTATTTTACCTTCAGGTGCAGTTTAAGGCTGGGTCCCTTTCCAATCTTAGGAGAGACAATCCAGATTCCTCTGAATTGACACCCCTTACCCTTCTGCTTCCCAGTGGTTCTTTTCAAACCTGCTGATCACAGAAGCACAACTCGCCTACTAACACATTCGGTTTCGGCTTACTGTGGCCTGACTGTACATTGAGCCCGACGCATTTATGCCAATAGGGTCATAATGCTCATCGGACCGACCGGTGACGCAGTCGATAGAGATCTCATAGTCCATCATCAAGTCAGGACCCCAAGCAGCTGAGGTCCGTAGTACCTCCCAGCCACTCAGTTTCGAAACCTACGGTCTGCTCCCCATCCCACTTGCTTTGGGTATGGAAACTTTGACCGTTTTCACCAGCCTGGCCTGTTCAAAGCAGGTGCTGTGCCCCTCCCGGCGCACTGCCCCACTACTAGGTTTGGACCGTCGTCCACCTACCACCCAGTGCCCACATATACATTACATGCGACGTTATCTGGGCCGACTAGACGGTAACACAGTAAGATGTTGGGTCACCTTGCCAGACACGAGGGCCTTCAGTCTCTCCCCAGCACTATATATGCGATTTAACGTGCCCAGGGAATCTTCCGATTCCACCGCCGCCTGTTCCGGAGTAGAGGTTCGGGGTGCCTAATCCCCTCCCTACCCCGGTCTGCATACCCTTAACAATTGTGTGTATTGAGCCGTACTGTACCCATTCTACAATCTGTTAATAAAAATTTTCAATCAATCAATCAACCAGGCAATCTATCCTAAACAAAACTCCCTTTGTGCACCTGTCCCCTCACAAAGTTAAGCCGGGAGACAGGGATGGAGCGGAGGGGGGCGGGGGGGGGGGGGAGAGGGAGGGAGGGAGGGAGGGAGGGAGGGAGGGAAGGAGGGAGGGAGGGAGAGAGCGTGAACGAGGGAGGAAGAGACAGAGGAAAAAGGGGGGGGGGGGGGTTGTTCACGCCAAATCCCACCAGCGCCATTACACCTGGCCCATAACCAATACAGACCTATAATCAAACCAGTAAACACACCCATCATCAACAACAGAAAAAACCGAACATAAAGAATTTATAAATCCCCACAGATTGCCGCTACTCAAAACCTATAATAATCACAAACCCTTCTCTACTGCCTACTGCACCCCGTTTTACCTGTAAAGGTGAAACTATAAAAGAGGCAACAGCGCCCTCCACTGGAACGTACGCTCATCACCACCAACGCACTACAGCACTCACCACTTCCCGTAGGAGGCGCCCACGCCTCCCCCGCAAGTGCGTCATCACGTAAACCACCCCAAGACGTCAACTCGACGTTCTACCTCAACCACAAAACTACAATTCCCAGAACCCTCTACACCGGAAGTACCTGTCCATCGCCTCTCTAAGATCCCGCACTAGCAAAGAGTAGCAACACGCGAGATTCCCCGAGAGTCCAACCATGCTACATAGTTAGCACAGGTAGCTTAGCATCTTAGCTTCGTTAGCTCAGCGCCGCCAGCTCCTATTAGCTTAGCTTAGCATCCAACACCACTCCTCCTAAACGGCCCAGTCCTGTTGACTCGAGCGGCACAACACATCGCAACTTTTACACAACCCCTGCTTTCCCCCATAACATAACTTTAATCCTATTAAGCCCCCGTTCACAGAACATATATTATTATCTTTATCTTAGTACGCTCGCCCGATTGGCCCCGCCTGACCCCGTATTTTTAATCTAACGCTCCCGATCTAGCCCCGTTATTCCAAATCTAACGCACCCCAAGCTCCGACGCTCCCTATGACGTCACCAGCTCTAAAATCCCCGTTTTCTTTGATCTTTACTACATTACTTTTAAACTTCTACAGCCCCGATTTGAAAAATTTCAACGCACATTCCACATCTCCCAGGTTCCATCTCACATGTCATTCATTCAATTCACTCGAAAACGCAACACAGCGTCCACACGCTAGTCCCGTCGCGCCAGCTAATGCTGGCAGGACAGGGGTGTGGTTTCTCCGTTGCAGCCTTGGCCACCAGCTGGTTCATAATAATACAAAAAATACCTTGACATTTACTCAGAGCTCCTAACATCCATCCATTCAAACACATATACTTAACAAATTAATGTCTCATTCATAAGCACACCATTCATTTATGCACACATTCCTTCCAAACGCATTTCCTTGCTTCATTTCACACAATATTCTTCCTATTGTTCTAATCCCCTGTGCAGTTACCCCACGCATTTCTCCCACAAGTGCATTATCTCCAAAGGTTACTTTCCCCCCCCCCCATCATTCCTCTTCTCAGCCTCTCAATCTTCATATTCAGCGCCGTTTGGGGAGCTTTTACCTGTCTCACCCCCAAATCGACCAAATACCTTCTCAAAAATCCGTACCAAAGGCGAATTTTTTAAGCAGATTCCGTCGGGTCACACTACAACAGATCTGTATGAAAACGTCTTTCTAAACTCGTCTGTTATACGTGCCGATTCTAAGAGTGAAGTCCGCGAATGATGGCGCGGAAAAAAAGCAACCAATTACCTCCCTTTTCTCTATTTCTCTTCGCGGAACCAGGCTATCCCTGAACTTCACCACGGTTATCCTATACTACTCTTTAAGATCTGACTACTCCTCTTTACCCTTCTTATGAACCACTACGTCACGCACAGTCCCACTTCCCGCTATCTGTGACTAATCTCCGTTCTACTGCTCCTACGCCGGTACCCTCAAATAATTTACCTAATCCCAAGCCTATCCCCTAAACTGATATAACTAAATACAGACATCTATTTCCTCTCCTCACTTGGCCTTGTACCAATTATAGGCATCTTAACTGAACATCTCTAAGTGCAGCGCCGGTGTGTGGCTGAGACCAGAGCCAGGTTGTGAAACCTGGACCCCGGTACCCCTCCAACACCAACATTATCCTGGTCCATTTCCAACACATTTCTACCTAATGCAATAGCAACCCCAAAAAGCGAGACTGCTTCGACCATTTACCAATTTTAAACACATTAGTACTACTTACCTATTCCCACTGGCCTCGGTCGCAACGGTGACGATCCTCCGTCCTCAGTCGTAGAGAGCATCGATGAGGGGGAGAGAACCTCTCCGTGTCCTTGAGAAGTGGCTGCTGTCGTTTTTCAACCGGTACTGGCCAAATGCAGGACGGGTCATGGCACCAATTGAAGTGTATCTTCTTTAATTCATGTATCTCTAAGTTCATTGATCGTATAGTGTTCTATTTCACCCTTCCCTCTGCATGGTTTTAGGTATTTTCAGATGTTCGGTTTCAAGTAAGAGGAGACTGACGATATGGTCAAAATCAACGGGCGGCGGTGTTTATTAATAAAACAGCTTTAGGAATTAAAACAGTACATCGTCTCTTTCATTTGGCTGTTGTCGTCTCTCTGTGCTGTTCGCTGTCTTAGGTTGTCCATGGCCAACACCGAGTCCTCTCTTGTGGTTCGCTGGTCTGGTTGTCAAGACAACCTGGTCTCCTCGTCGATCAGGCCGGGAGTGCTTGATTTCGTATCGGCGGAGTCCGCTATGAACCTCGGCTCGGTCATCTGGTTTCAATGGCTCTCTGAGTCATCGGCTCTTCAGTAGCCTGAGTGGCGAGTCGAGTCGCGAGTCTCCCTTTGTCGGTGGAGGTTTTCAGCGCTCCAGTTGCGATTCGATCTCTGTCATCGTCTGTCCCCATGTCTCTGGGTCTTCAGGTCCTTTCTGGTGTGTCAGCGCTTCTCCTGATGCGAAGCGATTTCGTCTGTCATCGGGTCTCAGTCCCTCTGTCTCACGGCTTGGCTCTGCAGGGATCCTTCTCCGTCTCCTCTGAGTGTCACCGGGTGTGTGTGGCGAGTCTCTCCAGGTTCCTTCTGGTGTGAGTCGTGTCTAGTGAGTCGCCATTCGCCCTTTTTATCAGCGGGGAGAGAGAGAGAGAGAGGGAGGGGGGGAGACAGAGAGCGAGAGGGAGGGGGGAGACCCTGCCTGCCTGTTCACGTCCACTTATTTTTGGTCACATTCCAGTAGAAACATGTCTGAGGGTGTCCTGTGACCACATGTTACACAATTTCTTCTGCTGACACAACCAGTTGGTTCTGGTGACAACGGTTTTCACAGTCTATGGGGAGACAGACTGGCTTTTGATGCATAAATAATAAAACATGAGCTATTTCCATCTACAAACTATTTACCATTCTGTGATTGCATTTTAGAATACTAAGATAATTCTTTATTGTCTAGCCAGTGACTCACTTTTTCAGACAGTGTCCAGACAACAAACCATATCTCCCCGTCCTTTAATAGAACACTTTATTTTCCTGATGAACATTTGACCAATACTTATTCTTTATTGTGACTAAGTTATTCTAATAGTTTCTAAGAGTTTATGCCTACATGTAACCTTATTAGTTTTCTTTATATCCTTGATGCATTTTGAACATTTGGCCTTACTTGAGTGCTGCTGACTCGTCTATCTGAGAGGCTCTTTTTACCACTCCTTTTACTCTGTCCCCTAACCATTCTGCCATGTCGTAACTTGAAAGTCCTTACTTAGGGTAGGGGTCAGTTTTATTGTCTTTAAGGTCAGCCATCTGTTTTCTGGGGAGTCAACCGCCTCTACCCTAGGGTCTCAGGAATACCTTCACATGGTGTTCTAAATAACCTTTCTATCAAGTAGCATTTTGTTTTTCAAATCATTTTCCTTATACATTTCACTTGCATTTATTCATGTTTTCATTTAGAAATATACGACAGTAGTTTGAGCTGCATGTGAGCCGAGGTCCTCTCCATTGGAAACTAATGACGTTACGGTAACGTTAGCTCGAAAAGCACAGAAAGTTAAGCTGCTAGCAACAGACACTATAACACTTCCGGTCGGGGGATTTCAAAATAAAAGAGCGATGTCTAAAATCACCGGAAATACGTTTATTTTGTACATTATCTAACGTTAACACGAACCTAAACTAACTTTAGTTAAACTAACTTTGCGCGTCGATGTTGCAGAAGCATAAAGGCAGAGTGTCTAAAACACCGTTGCTTTGTCGATGTTGTGTCGCAGTTGCTTTGAAGTTTCTGTAGCATGCAGAGGCCTTTAAGGGTACACATAGCACCTCCTTCTCCACGCGGCTAAGCTGCCAATAATAGCTGAGACATAGCAATATGACAAGGCCAAACTCATGCAGTCAGTTAGGTGTGACGTGTGAGTCATTGAGGAGGCTCCTGTGCTTGGATTTGATCAGCTTCATTTGTGAAAAAGCCATTTCACAAAGATAGGTAGACCCAAATTAGGCCCTCACTTTCAGTGCACAGGATGACAGAAGAGTAAATGTCTCACTGTTTACAAGGCCCCAGAAGTAACTGTCTTTTGACCTTGCCTTCAGTACGATGTCGTTCTGAAGATCCAGTATCTCCATGTCAACTCCAGCTGGTAAACTGAACACCTCCTCAATTTGTAGTTTTTTGCCCTTTTTTTATGTGGCTCAGCCATGACTACTGCACCGCTCTCCAAAGTAGCGACATACCGTCAGCTGTCAGCGACGCTCCTTGGCTACAGCGGTGGTCAGTCATTTTCGCCATCAGCGGTGATTGGTCAGTTTGGGACCGTATACAGTCGGATGTGGTCACTTGACGGAGCGGCCTGTCAAATGACGGTCGCCGGATATTTTGTCTTGTAACTCGAGACCCGAAGCATGCAATAGGTTGAGTGCGGTGGTGATCGAAAGGCGGCAAATTCAACGTTCGAACGTTGTATTGGATGATCTGTGAAAAATGCAGCCTGGAGCCTGCAGACGAGCACAAAGTGCCGCGACGTGCCCGTGAGTGCGTGACGGCCCGCCGGTTAGTTAGATCTACTTGGAATGTCCCAACCCAGATAGCAAAAAATGAGTGAATCAACGTTGAAATAGGGTTCGGCAGAAATATTGAATCTATGTTGAAGCCTGACATTGAAATTATACAGATCGTTGTCTATGACTTACACGTTGAATCAACGTTAGGTGTCAACCATAACTGATACTATATCAATGTTGATTCAACCATCATCTAAATGGTAATCTACATGCACATTTTAGTTGATTTTATATTGAATCAATGTTAGACATCAATGTTTATTCAACCATAATCTAAATGGTAATCTACATGCACATTTTAGTTGATTTTATATTGAATCAATGTTAGACATCAATGTTTATTCAACCATAATCTAAATGGTACTCTACTTGTACATTTGTAACTTGTACATCTACTTGTAACTTGTAAAGTTAAGGAATCAATACTGATTAATGTACATTTTACATTAAAATATTGCTGCTGATATGTATACATCATAACATTACATGTTTTTTTCCTGCTGTTAAACACACTATTGTTAAATAAATAATAATAAAATTCTTATATGACCATATTTCCAAAAATGTGTGAACAAAAATGACAACATGGCTTTAATATGAAAATTTATTTTTTTCTAGGGTATCATACTTCCAGTGACCATACCTTTTACACAAAAAAAAATAACAGACCTTATAACAGGCTTTCATTAACAATACATATATAGCCACTGCCAGAATAGTGACACACATATTGTGTGTGGTGAGCACACGCATTCATGCACAACGAAGACAAGATTGCGTTGTCTCAATCATTTTAACTATAAATTTATGAGCTCAAAGTATGAGCTCACTGACTGAAATGTCCAACAAAAAGCATCAATTGTCAAATAATATTGATCACATTAACTAGACTAGATGTTTTTGAGGAAATTAGAAAGGGAACAACAACTTAACCCTTGTGTCTGATCAGATTCGTATTTGTTTGATAACTTTGCAGTGATTATGTTTGTAGCCAACATAATATGTGGCATAATCTTTTAATTATCTTGTATTTTTTTTTTACTCTTCATAAATTGTTTATTCCACTTCAGCCCGATCATAACCACCACATATTATTTTTTTTGTCATATTTAACAACTCTTTTCAGAAAAGTGGGAGTATTTCATTACAAAAATAATATAAAAAATGGTTATGATCAGGGCTGAAGTTGAATAAAATATTTATGGAAAAGAAAGTGGGAAATTATTTCAACATAATCTTTTTATGGAGTTTTTCAATTTAGTCCCCTAATAAGAGTATAATACTTTAGTTTTCAGACACAAGGGTTAAATAACAATGGCAGAGGATTTGAATTTAAACACAGTGGAGCTTAGATGATCTACAGTTGTCCACGACTTATCCTCCAAGGCATCTGCTATATAATAATCTTCAGATTTACTTAAGTGTTATTAGTAGGTTACAGCAGTAAGCATTAGTTTGCTAAGTCAATTATGGCCAATTCGTTTTATATTGTTTAATACAGTTAAATAAATAGATAAATGAAAAGCAATTTTTTTTGGATTCCCTTTAAATCCCCCCACTGTACCGAAAATAATACCGAACCGTGTCTTCAAAACCGAGGTACGTACCGAACCGTGGATTTTGTGTACCGTTACACCCCTAATGTTTCTATAACTCTCTCCCATATAACTCTCTCCCATACCCTTAACACCAACCGCTGAAGTGCCCTTGAGCAAGGCACTAAACCCCCAACTGCTCCAGTGGAGTTGCTCAGTGGCCAACAGTGTCAGACTGTGGTTGTACTGGGGCCTAACAAAATTAATAGTTGGTTTCAGGTTGGTTGTCAGTTTGGCCATGGGTAGGTAGGGAATTTATTTTATTTTATTTTTTAATTTTATTCTTTCCCACGGCGACTATGGATAGGGAATTTCATTATTTAATTAAAATGTTCACAACAACATGGATGCATGTACTCTGCCAGCATGTTTAATATCCATAATACTAAATGTTTGACTAAGATTTCTATGAAACTTTATTAAATTTTTTTTTTTTTTTCTTTTTTTTTTTTTTATAATTTTTTCTAAAAACTCATAAAATATATTGGGTCGCACCTAAATCGGCATGGTCGGTCGGCAACCTGAAACCAACTATTAATTTTGTTAGGCCTGGGCAGCTCCCAGGTGTGAATGTAACTCTGTGAATGTGAAGCAGGGCGTAGCTGAAAAAGAGCATCCGTGCTCAGCGAACCTACCCTGGGTAAATAAAGGTTAAAATAAAAAATAAAAAAAATAAACACTGCAAGAACAGGCTGAAGCAGCAAGTCATTCAAGTAGATGCCGTCCATGGAAGAACAGTGTCCATGAGGGTAATTCCTTGTACTGTATGAACCAGGGAAACAGTGTGCTGGGGTACCCCAAGTTTGACTCTGGTTCGCTTGACAATTAAGTTTGGGTCACTTCGGTTCCAAGAACAGGCTGAAGCAGCAAGTCATTCAAGTAGATGCCGTCCATGGAAGAACAGTGTCCATGAGGGTAATTCCTTGTACTGTATGAACCAGGGAAACAGTGTGTGCTGTGCTGGGGTACCCTAAGTTTGACTCTGGTTCGCTTGACTTAAGTTCGGTTCCTTGAGATGCCTCCCTCCCGGTCTGGCGCATAACAAAGCCACTTCTTGACAGTTTCGCTGTAGTCCTGGTCGGTCAGCTTGGGGTCAAACTGTCGAGCAGCAGCTGATAGACACAAAAATAAAAAAGTGAGGAAGAGAGGTGAGATGATGTACGATGATAAGAGCACCCCTCACTTCACACGAGTGCGATTTTTTTTAATCACTCAATTACTCACTCTGTAGGTCTACAGTAACAAGCTACAGTCAGCATCCAGTTAGACTGGACAGGAAAGAGAATTAAGCAATCGCCTAGCCTGACACCATCTAGGCAATACAATGTGTATCCATGCACCTCTAAAGCTCACCAATTACGTTGTCCATTTCTTATAGGTTGCACTTTCATCACTTTATTCCAACATAACACTTTTTTTTTAAGTTTTTGCAACAGCATAATTATATTCTGAATCACCAGCATCACCAGCATCACCACCTCACTACCTAAACTTAACCTATGAAGTAGTTTGCAGTGGAGGAAGCTCACCAAACATGCAGGCTTGTAGTGTGGTGTGCTTGAATGGCTTCTTGCTTTCTGAACAACGCTTGTCTTTCTTTCCAGCCCAGTTGAACCCACTGGCCAGGGCGTTGGTCATAGCAGTTTTCAACATCAGTCTGATCAGGTTCTCTGAATTGGTGCCTCCTACCAAAGCCAGGCGAGAAATCTAAATCAGAGAGAAGAAAATGAAGGCCCTGCGTTAGAAACAGCATAACGTTTATTTTATGAACACAGAGCAACCAACTTGTTTATACACACACTTTATGCATGCACTGATATTCCAGCCCATGCCAGTCATTAGGTTTAACCACATTAACCCTCCTGTCCATATGTAAACGGTATATTTGAACAATTTCAAAACGTTTCATAAATAGCAGATATACAAGCTCTAACACGTTTTGAACTAGAAAGTGCTAAACACATTTTTCCCCTGAACAAGACCACACTGAAACAATCTACATTTGATAAATGAATGCAGTTCAATAAATTACCATCTTTTGACGGACTGATTGCTCCATCAGTAATGATTCTGCCTCATTGAAGTCTTGTTCACTGGCGATTGGCAGCTGGAAGGGGAGCATAGTGGTTGTGGTGGCCACCCCGTGTCCCCTGGTCCCACCAGATATGTTGCCCTCAGCCAACTCGGTCTTGATGAACTGCACATCTCTGGATAGATCCTTCACCACGACAAGTAATTCAGCAAGCATTGAATTCATCTTCTGGATGGTAAGGTCTTCAGAAGAAGAGTTAAAATCATTAAGTGAGAAATAAAAATAAGCAGCAAATCACACGAGGAATTACACCATGTCCAATAGACTTGCCTTTCATAAGCTGCCCGTCATCGCCGGCCATCTGTCTACGCTGTGAAACACCAGATTGCCCTGAGCTGTGTCCTGACATCGCTGTAGAAACAAAATCATAGTTATATATTTCACTATAGTTTGACTGCATTGGATCAAACTGGTGGTAGTTCCCTCTAAAATGGCATACCATTTTGTGCATGTTGTGAGAGACCAGGGGGACTGTAGTATTGCCCCGAGCTGCATCCCGACATCCCTGTAGAAACAAATCATTATATTTAAAAATACAAAATCTGACTTGTCAGTCAAATTAACATACATGTCATAATCACTAACACCGGTTCCTGACAGGCAGCAAGCGAGCGAACTGGAGACGAAATCGCACACGACACTGTCCTGATATGACGCAGCGCGTGTCCGAGTGTGTGTTACCTGGATTCTCGACCAATAAAAAGTGTTTAGGGGCGGGACTCGGCCGCGTAATCACTCAACTAGAGACACAGCAAGCGAATATTTGAGGGGTGAACGACATCGCTGCTCAGTTCACTGTCGCTCGCGGCAGGTCAGGATAGTCTGATTGAAACGAATACATTTTAATCACTTTTTCTCGCTCGCTCGCGTCGCTCTATGTCAGGAAGGGGTGTAAGGAGTTGTATCCCCGTCTCTCAAAACACTGTTACTGAAAGAGTACAGTATCATACCACTACTTGCACTTTGTCGATCTTGCAGCTGCTGGACATGTGAGGCCTGCTGCTGCTGGTGATACTGTACAATATCAAATCCTGGCATCTCGGCTGAAACACAGTAGGAAATACACAAAGTTATTAGCAAATGACGCTATTGTAATCCCCCATGTGAGAAAATGTTTGATTTCCATTCAGCTGATTTCACGTGCACTGCCAAATACTACTTTAACAAAAATATCAAAGACAATGCGAGACAATACAGATATTTTAAACATGCCAGAATATTATGTTATGAGATTGCTTGATAACTCACCATTATGTTGAGTTAGCGATTGCCGGTAGTTGCTAGTAACCAGATCTACAAAGGGGAAATGTAAAATAAGTTGCGACTCAAACATGGTGGAAATTGTGCTCAATATAAAAGCATTATGTACAACTACACATTTTTATTGTGACATTGCTTGCAAGTTGTGAAGGCTTTGAATTTTTGTAGTGGGCTGGCATGCACATTGTAAACATGTATTCTGTTGCATGCATGATGCCAGCGACCTGCCAGCAAGCTCCTCACAAGAACACAGATATGGGTTCACTTACTGTTATTTGGATCAGGAGTCTGCAACGAATCTAAATAGCTGTAGATCATGCCACCATCCAAATAATCTAAAAAAGGTAAGCCAGGGTGAGAATTGAAGATGCTACAAATCATGTTTAAACAGTCATCTAGTTGGCATTTTAACATTCATAGCAACATACCATTCATTGTAGGCTCTTGGCCAACAACTGGAGGGTTGCCGGATCTTAGCGCCTTACGAGACCGGCTCGATTTTGGAGTCTGTCCTACAACATATTTTAGTTGGCATGTTATTCACAATGTATATATTTTGGGCCAACTATAGAATAACTGCAAGAAATGCAGAAGTCCAATCAAATTAAAATGCTCAATTTGTCGGTACATGGTCAGACTAATTTGTTTAACTGTTTATTATAATAATAATAATAATAATAATAATTATTATTATTATTATTATTATTATTATTATTATTATTATTATTATTATTATTATTATTATTATTATTATTATTATTATTATTATTATTATTATTATTATTATTATTATTATTATTAACTGTAGCAGTGATCATTTCCAAAGTGCCTATATAAAATAAATGCATTGCATCAATACCTGGGAAACCCACATCAGGTGCTTTGGCAAAACGTTTTCTTTTGGCGTCGCCACTCGAGTCATCAGAGTCCGAGTGCACATACTGCTGATTTGGCCTAAAAAAAAGTATATATATACACACATGTAATAAATGTAGTTATGATACTATGTTTATTAGTCAAGGCTAAAGTCTGAATACATAGGCCCTCAGGCCACTGTATGTTATCCTTTTAGCACTACTTGCAACTACAACAGCAGTGCCATTATTTACAACACCCTAGGGAGAGTGTCCCTTTAACAAAGTGAACACTGTACCTGGATCTTCTTTTCTGGCGGAGATCTCCTTCGTCCTCAGATTCAATTTCAGAGGTTGGACACATAGTTGAGGTGTACTTGGTCTCTCGTTTTTTGGCCTCATCATGGGTCTCTGGAAAGAGCACAGAGAAAATGACAATTAACATATCTGCAGTCCAGTGTTTAACGAAAAAATATATGTACCTCTTATCATATGTGCATCGTCACAATTTGCGTCCTCACTTTTTGTGTATGTGTTGCACGAAATACTCACCACACGTAGTAAGCTCACGTACATCCTTATAGGTGATCCATTTATCATCTGGTTGCAGTCCATCTCGAAGGGCTTTTGTGAGCTTTATGTGTTTAGGGGGCCATAACACAGTCTGGTCTTTAGCATTAAACCAGCTCTCTAGAACTACTGCTGTCCCACCATTTGGGAACTGTACAACTGACCACAGCACCACCTCACCATTCATCTTCAAAGGGCTGAAATGAGAATTTACGGTACTAATAATGATCTCTCCTTACAAGCCATTCCCATACCGTCCTAAACCAGCCACAGGACCAAAGCAATATAATCGTCGGTGTAGGTTATCCAGTGTACATATCCACACGGTTCTCGTCTAGGGCTCCTCGGATGGCGGCACAAGGTTAGGCCGCCCAGCCTGGATAAGCACACTAGCTCGGTACGATGAAACGTTGGTAATGCTGGTCACTGTAGAACGGTAGCCGCACGATACACTATACATAATAGACTAATACTTAATAATAGAATAGGTCGAACTCAACGATACAGCGTTAAACTCTGACACTTCAGCTATCAATTTGCACGCGGTCTCAAGGCTCTATTTTGGGGCAAAACGGGCCCACTTCACAGCACGTTGTATCGTGGTGAAGGCTTCAACTTATTGGGGTAACTAACTGCTGTATCCACCTGCAACGTATTTATACGTCTTAGCGGTGACTTTGAACTAGACATTGGGGGTATGGCCGTGGCGCCTAGGGGGGTCGCTGTCCAATAGGAGAACGAATATTATGGTCTGGCCTGTACTAGGTAAAGGGATATTCCGTGTATATGTACAAAGAATATACAAGGGATATCAGACGATATACAAATACTATACAATATATCTCAAGTAATAAATATATATATTCGGTTTAATCTGACCCTTTGTAACAGCCGCCTCCTAATTAGTCCGCACATATTGCATTTTTGAAGCATTTAAAGGAAAACTCCAACATTTTGTGAAATTAGCTTATTTGACATCTTCCCTGGAGTTATAAGAAGATACATACCTTTTTCGTCTCTCTGCATGCATTGGGCTTAGGGAACGCCTGGACAGTTAGCCTAGCTTAACTTCATCACTGGAAGTGGGGCAGACATCTAACCTAGTTCACTACAGTCAGGAAATATACTCCAAATACAATCAAAATACAACTCCCAAACGTTCCCGTAAACATGTTGTGACCTGTGTATTTACCACGTCTCCCAGTCACACAAGTCACACAAGTCTCCCAGTCACACAAGTCACACAAGTCTCCCAGTCACACAAGTCACACAAGTCACACAAGCCCAAGTCTCCAAGTCACACGAGTCACACAAGTCTCCAAGTCACACAAGCCCAAGTCTCCAAGTCACACGAGTCACACAAGTCTCCAAGTCACACAAGTCTCCCAGTCACACAAGTCTCCAAGTCACATGAGTCACACAAGTCTCCAAGTCACACAAGTCTCCAAGTCACACAAGTCACACACGTCCAAGTATCCAAGTCACACGAGTCACACAAGTCTCCAAGTCACACAAGTCACACAAGTCCAAGTCACACGAGTCACACGAGTCACACAAGTCTCCAAGTCACACAAGTCTCCCAGTCACACATGTCTCCAAGTCACATGAGTCACACAAGTCTCCAAGTCACACAAGTCTCCAAGTCACACAAGTCACACAAGTCCAAGTCTCCAAGTCACACGAATCACACAAGTCTCCAAGTCACACAAGTCACACAAGTCACACAAGTCACACAAGTCCAAGTCACACAAGTCACACAAGTCACACAAGTCTCCAAGTCACACAAGTCACACAAGTCTCCAAGTCACACAAGTCTCCAAGTCACACAAGTCACACAAGTCTCCAAGTCACACAAGTCACACAAGTCTCCAAGTCACACAAGTCACACAAGTCACACAAGTCCAAGTCACACAAGTCACACAAGTCACACAAGTCTCCAAGTCACACAAGTCACACAAGTCTCCAAGTCACACAAGTCCAAGTCACACAAGTCACACAAGTCTCCAAGTCACACGAGACTCATGTGACTGGGAGACTCGTGTGACTTGTGTGACTGGGAGACGGGGTAAACACACAGGTCACAACATGTTTACAGGAACGTTTGGGAGTTGTATTTGGAGTATATTTCCTGACTGTAGTGAACTAGGCTAGATGTCTGCCCCACTTCCAGTGATGAAGTTAAGCTAGGCTAACGGTCCAGGCGTTCCCTAAGCCCAAAGCATGCAGAGAGACGAAAAAGGTATGCATCTTCTTGTCCAACTCCAGGGAAGATGTTAAATAAGCTAATTTCACAAAATGTTGGAGTTTTCCTTTAAGCGTTTCAATTGGCCAGCCAAACATGTTATCTGTGTACATGTAATATTGTACTAATTGTGTATTTATTAATGAGGTAAGTTATGCCCCGAAATCCGACGTTAGAGTCAGTGTGTCAATATAGTTACTGCACTTTAGCTTTGTAGGGCAGTATGGTTATGCTGTTAAATGAAGTAGTGGTATTGCAATGGCACCATCTCCGTCTGGAGAGAGAAGACATTTGCGCTTGATATAGCGAAGTTTACCTATCCCTATATCTTCTTGCAAGCCACTGACCTTGTATGTACCAATGTATGATGATTCGCAGGGATACATGTAGTATGGCTGTTTGTGTCTGTACTTTCTGTAAATTATATATACCTCTTCCTCTGATTTAAGAATATTCTCTACTAATGCAAATCCATCTCCAACCTCAATACAATTGTCTCCTTTCTTTGTGGACAAAGTAAACCGATGAGTGGAGACCTTCCTGTACTGTTGTGAAGAAGTAAACTGTGGGGGGACAGGCCCATCAGTGTGAATATTACGCAAAATTGGATCATCTGTGGGACATGGGGATCCAACATGTGGAATTTCAGACAACCTTTTCACTACCTGTTGTAGAGGCTGATGTGGCTTGCGTAGAAGATGCTTAATTTGTCCAAGATAGTTCTCAAAAGGGAATCCTGAGATATTATCTAGAGTGCCAAACTTCCTGTATTCCTCAGCCAAATGAATAAGCTGGTGTACATTGTACACAATTTCACCTCTTCCATACACTGTCCCAAAGTGTTCAACAAAAGAAACCATCAACTTGTGCGCAAAGGCCAACATTTCCTCAGAAATACTAGGGGACAGCAACAAGTACATTCCAACAGAAAACAACATGAAGTTGTCATACAGCTCACTGGGGAGGGAATCCTTCAAAACAACAGGACCCCAATACAACATGAAGGATCGCAACTCAGTAGCTTTCCAGCGATCTAACTCTGACAGTTCCCTTGGTTTACGGTTAAATTCACAAGGCATGTAGGGACGTAGCTTTAGCAGTTTACCTGAAATGGCTTGTACAGTTTTGGAAGGGACCCTTGTTGCCAAATTCTTCCCCTTTAACCATATATTAAGCAGTTTCCTTGTAACTCCGAGACAACAGAGATGCATGTAATCAGTTGGAAACATAGAAACCATCTTAACTAAACCTGTTAAAGGGCTCGTCCCATTGTGATGGGCCTCATCAACCATGTCTGAGAAACTGGAGTCTGTCCTAAGTCTGACTTTTGTTTCAGGATATGTCATTTTATTTCTCCATACACCCTCCTGAAAACACTTGTCACAACCAGAATAGCCATTAAATGCCTTGGTCTGCTTAATATAAGCTCTAGCCGGGGCATCACAAATGAAAGAAGAAATCTGTACATCAAATTGCTTGTCATTATAAATAATGCCATTAGACAGTACATTCTGAAGATCTTTGACAAACTGCTCTAGGTACTCAAAAACACTCTTTGGCTTGCTTAGACCACAAAAAATGCCAACAACAAATGGGGACTTTGTGTAGTCACATTTGAGACTTCCAAGTATGGGCCAAAACTGAAGTTTAGAACTTTTGAATAAAGGTAAACCATCTATATTAAACTGTAAATTAAGAGTTGTCAGAGTTGCCGGTAAAATCAAACATGCCAACCGTGAAAGCACCCCTTTGACTAAACCAAAATGATAGTATTCTCCCCCTTCAATCTTAGTGGTAGGCACATGTTTTTGTGTTCCTAGCAATGTTCTTCCATCTTTAGGAAGGGTGGGGTGAAACATCTTCAAAAAGGACAGCAAAGATGATAATGCAACCAGAGAGACTGAATAGGATGTTGCCCAATATTTTAAACTTGTCATGAGGAAATCTTCATTATGCTCATCACTGTCAAAGACATGTTCAGGTTCAATTTCGTCATCCCCAGCTATACTTTCAAAATGTGCATTTGACTCACCTGGTGAGTCAATATTTTCACTTTGATCACTGATAGTTAGTGGTCTGTTTAGTGGCAAGTCTGAAGTTGATAAATCTAGTGGCAAGTCTGATCTAGTTGTTAAATCTAGTGGCAAGTCTGTCTTTGGTAAATCGAGCAGGCACTCAGTATAGGCTGTGACAGGATCTGTGTTCTCTAAAGAGTGATGGTTTGTCCTTGAATTAGCAGCAACAATTAACTTATAATCAGTGAGGATAGCCTGCTCTGTCTCTCTCACTAATTTGTTGACTCTACGTCTTTTAGCCCGAGAATAAGATGACATAGTGATGAGGTGCTGTAGTCAATGTAATGGTACATACATTGTGCTATTTACTTGGCTAGAACAGGTCTTTGCTTCAATTGCTGCAACGTGCGGCTTCTTGAAACTGGTACGTGATTCTGGAAAAAGAAAGAAAAAAGGGGGGAGGGTCGACATTAATGTGCTGCATTGCAATGTGCAGGGTGAAACGCTTGCATAATTCTACATTTTGATCAATATCAAGAGAGTCCATTATTATATTATTGTTATATTGTTCATTAGAAAATACCATGTATATAACCAAACGTCTAACTATATAGTCAATGTAATGGTACATAAATTGTGGTATTTACTTGGCTAGAACAATTAAGTCTTTGCTTCAATTGCTGCAACATGCGGCTTCTTGAAACTGGTACGTGATTCTGGAAAAAGAAAGAAAAAAGGGGGGAGGGTCCTGATTAATGTTCTGCATTGCAATGTGCAGGGTGAAACGCTTGCATAATTCTACATTTTGATCAATATCAAGAGAGTTCATTATTATATTATTGTTATATTGTTCATTAGAAAATACCGTGCATATAACCAAACGTCTAACTATATACTATCTGTATGTCATGCATGTCCCTCCCTATGCCATAAATGTCATCATGTGTATGTCATAAATGTCACTATGAATTGAAAATGGGGGACCCTGATGTAAACGAGACAAAAACGTCTTTCTCTGGTCTGCATCCCCTTAACAATTGTGTGTATTGAGCCATATTGTATTGTACCCCTTCTGCAATCTGTTAAATAAAGTTTTCATTCATTCATTCAACATTAGCAGGACCAGTGGCACGCCAAACAGCCTGCAAACTACCTGGCGTTCTATCGCCATGCTCTAAGACAAACTCTAACCTTAACCAACTTAGAAAGAGTGCCTAAGCTTAAAGGGGAGATGAAGCATATAGCGATATAAACATAGTCATAGCATCAAATTAGTATTTAGATAAGCCACAGAAAAAATCACGTTATAAAAATAAGCAGTTTCTAAGAAAAAACGATTTGTTATGTGAAGCGCTTTATCAACATGGGCGCCGCCATTTTGTTTGGTGACATCACCGTCGCGGTGCATTTAGCTAGCTGGCTACCTAGCCGCAGCCGGGATTCAAAGCCAACTAACCGGCTAACCCAGCTCGCTAAATACTGCATGTAGCTAGCAGAACTGTAAAATTAGTTTGAACAGCCAGGAGCAATACAAAAAGAAACACGCGGTCCCGTTGTCTGGTAGGCAACGTTGCATTTACGGATCCACGTGTTTACTAGGCCAGCTAGCGCGTGCTTCCTTGACTACTTCCTGTTCACCCAATAAGCATGCTTTTGATTGGCTGAGTCGCACAACGTCATTCAGTACCAACGCACGCAATTGGACCACGCAATTTCTATTCGTTTGGCGCTAGAATATTTACATCGAAATAACTTAAACAACCGTACGATTCCACTTGCACACTCTCCAGAGTTATATTAAGCACACGCTAACGAATATTCATGAATATTTATCTTAGTTGACGTATATATATATATTTACCTACCAAACTGCAGCATAAGCACATGCACAACGCCGTCAAGATCCACTGGTCACACTCACAATAACGTTATTTTTCACAGAACACAGTTAAGATAAAAGTAATATAGCCAAAACTTACTGTAAAGCACTCAGTAGAATCAAATCCGGGGGATCCAGACCAGGGTTTCCGTTAGAATTTTTTTTTGCAGGTCTGAGTGTCCGGTAGATTTCAATCTACCGGACAAATGGGATAAATTCCGGTCAGAGTTTATTGAGCTTAAAAACAATTGATAGGCCTATATAAAGAATGACATCATCAAGGCATTTATAATATTTTAACTTAAAACTAGACTACTTTTGCGTATATACAGTCATTAATATATTCCAAATAAAATAAGTCCCTCGAGACTGCGTGCTGCTGCCGACTTGAGGTGTCGGTGGGCAGTCTGCCCACCTTAATAAACAGCAGTCTGTTATAATCACATTTTTATGAGCTAACGAATTCCGTTATATTGGACATTTGTATTAATTATATCAAGCGAAGAACTGAGAAATTTGGCAGAGAGACGGCAACATTATCGTGGGTTTGCGCCGTGATGTATATCTCCACCTCCCAACGACTTGTTGCTGCTGCTCATAATGTCCGGTGAAAATAATTCCCTCTAAGCACAATTTGATTATTTGAATTGTATTAAAATAGGCTAAAATTAAATAGCCTATGCGATGAACGAAACAATCATTACATTTGTCGTTGCTTCACCAAGCAGCCGGTCAATGACATCCTGTGTCAGCGAGCTGGCAGCTGATATATTTACGTGAAGCATGGAGCAGAGCAGACAGAGCAGAGCAGCGGTGTCAGCAGCGCCCCCACCCAACAGCTGAATTGCCAATGGCTGAATTGGAGTACTGCACCCTGCCAAGCCATGCTTCACGTAAATATATCAGCTGCCAGCTTGCTGACACAGGATGTCATTGACCGGCTGCTTGGTGAAGCAACGACAAATGTAATGATTGTTTCGTTCATCGCATAGGCTATTTAATTTTAGCCTATTTTAATACAATTCAAATAATCTAATTGTGTTTAGAGGGAATTATTTTCACCGGACATTATGACCGGAGAGATTAGATATGTCGGACTTCACCAGATTTTGCCGGTCAAATACCGGTAATTACCGGCTAACGGAAACGCTGATCCAGACGTGCTGTTCTGTTGCCATGCAGTTCACATTGAGAGAGTGCTCAGCTGCATGCTGGGACATACCATATCTGTTTAAATTGGGGGGGGGGGAATTCGGATCGGTCCAACGTAATGACGACAAACAGCATACGTTGAACAGCATACGTTGATTCAACATTTATTAGATATTGGCATTTCAATCGTTAAAATGCAACCACAAAACAATATTGATTCAATGATATGTTTTCAACATTAGTCAATTGCTTCAGCGGTTAATGGGTGATTCACCATCAATCGTCGACCTTAACCAAAAATCAAGCATGTTGACCATAAATCAACATTGAATTAACACCTTTTGCTATCTGGGAAATGATCGCGATCGACAGGTTGGTGACCCCTGCCCTAGCAGCTTAATCATTCCAGAAGTATCCAGAAGTCATAGAACTCCATTGCAAAACTGTAGAATCACATTATAGATGGGAAAGCAATTGCTTCAGAAGCAGTTCCGGTTCAAGCAGACTGAAAGCATTTGCTGTCACCACATGAAGTAGTTGCAGGAAAAAGTACAATGCCTGTGTTCATTGCAATGATGAATTACTGTATATATTGACCAAAGCAAACAGCACGGCTCTGTGTCTTGTTTTTACAGTATTTTGACAACAATGGAGTTCTATGACTTCTGGATATGAGCTATAATTGCATTGTAGATTTTTGACTTTTCGTGGCTATATTGTATAATGAGAAAGGTTTTTAATCACACTGCCCATATCCTTTAGCCTAGAACAAATATATTTTCCATATACCATCAGTTTTCCTTAGACCATAATGTAACTATTACTGTAAACTGAACCATGCACAGCCATATTTACCCATCGATAATTAACTTGGGTAAATCAATGTATAATTAACTTACCCATTGATAAATGGTCAGCAATATTATCTATATAATAGAAGTACTGTAAGACTATTTAAACATTGGACCTCATTCTCAAACATTCTCGTAAGTTTCCTTGTAAATTACCTCGTAAGAAGTTTTTAAGAGGAAACTTACAAAAGATCACTTCCGGATACCTGAGCATGTGAAAAGGTGTTCATAAATGGCCAAAGCGTTCTCAGCTGCCATCCCTTGAATGAATAACGTTACTCATTCTTAACACATTCAGCGCCGACCCCGAGTATAGTCGGGTTAACTCGCCATCGCTTGAGCACCAATCACGAGTATAGTCAGGTTTTAATTGTTATTTCTTTTATTAGCGATATCCATTCATTTTCATCCATCTAACCTGATGTTATCGTTGGGAATGGGTCTGAGCTCGCAAAAGGGCAAATACCGCCGCCTATCGTCTCCCGGAGGGTATTGCACATCATTGGATTGGATCGGCTGGGGATGTGCATAAAAAAAAAACTCCGGTCCAGGTTTTCCTTTTCGGGCATGCAGTATCGTTATAACAGATGGACTGCGGACACTCAGAGCAGCGTGGATTATGTGTTTTGGATATATAACGTTGGATCAATAAACGCGATCAATATTTGGAATGGCGATCAGGAATTGGATTAATCTTTTTGCAGAACATCAGATGTGAGGTAAGGAATCTATGTTACCAGTCTTGGGTTAATCAGATGTTCCTTTCACCGCCATCGGAGCGCGCGCGCGCGCGCGCGTGTGTGTGTGTGTGTGTGTGTGTGTGTGTGTGTGTGTGTGTGTGTGTGTGTGTGTGTGTGTGTGTGTGTGTGTGTGTGTGTGCATGCCGTTGGCGCTGAGCAAGGCGCGGATAAGCGATTTTTCAGCCCGCTTCTGTATCGTGCATAAGGACACATATAGTATCGATAATCTAGCGTTTATTTGAAAACGATTCATAAATCAGCCGAAAAATGACTGTGTTTTGTGTATTCCACTAAAGGGCTATTATCGCGTCTTTCTCTGGAATGACTAGAAATCACCAAAACTATAATCGTATTCAAAACGGTATAAAATGGAAATATACAGATGAAAAAACAATCCGTTTCATACATGTTTACTGCAAGCAAGTCATTGATAAGCGACGGGTGTGTTAGACCCATAGCCATAATTTAAGATGTATTTTAAGCACTCGCAAAGATCCCCGTCCTCCCATTGATTAAAGCGTTGGCGTACTAGGCCTAATTTCCCGGAAGGGTCGTGGCGCTCAATGTGTTAAACGGCAAGCGCGTTCTCGTACACCTGAATTTGCATACAGAAATGCCACGACAGCTCCTTATAGGGCATGCACAGGACCGTGTGCAAACTGATCAAACTGATCCGTTTGCGACTGATCAAAATGAGATTAGATTAGATTCACATTTATTGTCATTATACAGACATACGAAATACGTTTGGCATCTAACCAGAGTACAAATCTAACAGTAAAGTGCAATAGTAACATACAATGCACAGGTGTAAAAAGTACATTTTATACTGGGTATAAGATATATAAATACTACTGAGTAATAGTGCTCATCAGATGCATGTACAGAGTTGTAGTATTAATATGTACAGTGATACAGGTATAAAGACCCCCTATAGTAGTAAGTCATACTGTAGAACATGACATCTTATTTAGTAGTGTTAATGGGTTAATGTTAAACAGGTGAGTTTAATGTGGTGTCAGGAGAGGAGCACAGCTGAAGTTAAAAAGAAATGGGCTCATGTCTAAAAGAAAGTTAAAAGAAAAATAATTGCAAAACACAGGAGAGAGATGCTGTCCACTGGAGGACAGCAGGTTCAGGGTTGTCTGAGATGTGTCAGCTGCTGCATCCAAACACATCCAGCGTCTTTTCAGCAGTCTGATGATGTGTTCGACGGTGGAACGAGTGCCCCGCGTGACTCTCATTGTAGACCATGCTCCTGCTCCGTCTGGGGCTTGGTCAGTGGGGTCATCAACCAGGGGGCCAGCACATATCCACAATCTCCTAATAAAACAAGTCATTAGAATAATAGAAGCCTACTTTTTCTGGAACGATTCACTAAGCAATAAGCAATGTAACTGCAGCTATGGTTAAGAGTTGGTTAATATAGTTCTGTATCACTCTAGCTCCCGCTCTGCGTCTCTATATGCATATATCTCGCTTCAGCATATATACACTGAATAATTTCAAAATGTACCTTTAAATGCCAGCATTCATCTGGCCACACCCCCATCCGCTTACCTATATAAGCAGGGGTGGTGCCACACACTCATCTCCTTCTCAAATTTCATCACAAGCAACGTGTTGCTATATGCCCACTTGACGTGGAGAAAAATATTAGCTGGAAAAGCAATGTTTACGAGGAAAGGAAGAACAAGGAGATACGTTGACATCATATCTTTATTTTCTCTCTCACTATTTTCGAGAAAATACGGCGATATTGTCTTCGTCACTGGAGTGTCTGGAAGATGGTGATCATTCTAAAAATCCTCCACCGGTTTTCGTATTGGGAGCACGCCGCTGCATGCCTCTCAACTGCAGTTCCTTGTTGTGTTGGTTGGGGTGAAACCTTTCAGGACACAGCTGAAACTGTAGGACGCGCCGCTGTTGTGAGAAGCGGTGGGTTTCAGGTTGGGTTAGTACTGTTTGCTTGCGGCTCCACTGTTAGTGCTATGGGGGCTAACTGACAATGTTTACGAACACCGGCCCCAGTTTAAGGTCTTTTGGTTCAGCCTCTTGGGCAGCAGCGGAAGACCTTGATCTGAAGCCCATTATAGTTTTAACTAGTGGGCCGCGACCATTAACACTGGTGATCCCTGTGTTTTCTGGACGAGTGGATATCTCTCTGTCACCGTGTAGCCCCTTCTTTCATATCCAAATGAGAGTATTCCTTCACGAGGAGATATGGGCATAGATGTTCGATAGCGGAAGATCTGTGTTCAAGTCATCTACACAGGCCAGTTCGGTATTGTGCTGGCTCCGCCGCGAGCTCCCCTCTGGTCGCGTGCGCCGTTCGCTCGGCGTCTCGCGGGCAGGGGCAGTAGCGACCGACGGTTGGAGCGGCCGTTAGCTTAATGCTACTCTGTTGAACGTGCTTTGATTATAACATGTTTTAAACACTCTTGACTACGACGTCATCTTTGACAGAGGATGTTCGTTGAACCTGCCCTGGGCCAGGACGGCAAAGCCTGCATCAACAAAGGGGACCGTAGCGACGGGTTGGAGCGGCGACGCTGCCCAGATCGAACAACACAGGACGGCTGTGTTTACTACTGGGCCTTGAGACTGCACTTCGTTGATCTACGCTCCGGGTAGGACAAGGTTTGGCCAGACCTTATACACGTCTTCTGGCTTTACCTTCTACATGTTTTGTAAATAACGATGTTTTCCAAAAACGTGTGTTACTGCACTACATTTAGGATACGACGCGAGTTATGTGTGAATTGTCTTGTCACTGGTAATTAGCTTCTCCGTGCAAATTGGGTTGTTGTTACAGATGTGAAAATGATCTGGTTGTTGTGTGAGAAACATCATGTGTGTTTATATGTACCGTGTACTCACAACTAAGGGGGTTAACTAACCTATGAAGCTATGCTTAGTGACAGATGAGTAAAGAATATTCTTTTCTCAGCCTGTAATGACAATGAACAGTGTGTTCACATATTAACAGGTTTTCCTGTTTTAACTGGCCGTATTAAGGGTAAAGTAGGAGGATTGTGTTTCCCCCCGGTTCCCTGGGGACTTCTTCATCCTCCTATCAGACATGTTGTTGCACTACATTGTGTCTTTGTGTGGTAGGGATGCGATGTAACCCTTAGCTTGATTGCTGAGGTTGTGCTAAGACTGCTGGAGAAACTTTATTTTCCTAAAAGAAAAGATTGTTTGGTCGCTTTCGTGTGTGCTTAGCAAGGCCTGTGGCCGATACTAATCGAGAATTATGTATTCTCTCATTATGAAAAACGGCGTTCTTCTGTAGAGTGTTTTTGCCATTTTTTGTAGGTGATGATGGGTTGTGTGTGTCATGTGACCTACAACTGGGTTGGACTGGCCACAGAAGCACATGTGTAAGTTTGGTACCGGGGCTCTTGAAGAGCCCTCTCTATTCTGTGTTTTTTTCCTTAGTAAAAATCAGATAGCAGGTTAGCTCATGCGCTGTGTGAAGCTGTCAGACGCTTCATAGAGCTGACTATGACTGTGTCATACTCTCTTTTTGTCATTACATCGTATCATGGGTGTGGGGTCGTAAAGCGGTGAACCGGTAACCTTTCCTCTCCCCCTTTTTTCTGTTGGTCAGGGGTACACCCCCTGTCCTTCAAGGTTCCTGTCACGTTGCGGTTCGGCACGTTACGGGGTGGGGGGGGGGGGGGGGGGGAGTTTCCTGGTCCCACGGCCTGGAATATTGGGCGTGTGCACCGCAGAAATTCCCCCGCCATAGAGTATGTCACCGTGCGCGTCTCTGTTGGTAGGACTTCCGTGTGCTGTTCAGGTCCATGTGATGGATCTGTTTTCGGGGGGTGGTCAGGGCTCCTCCTCACCAAGCACCTATTCGGGCCTTCTGTGAGTTCGGACTCCTCCTTCCATGTGAGGGAGCCTCCTTCAGAGTACAGAGCCTCCTCCTCAGATTGTCAAGGTGAGTGGACCCTCTAGAAGGTGTCCTATTCTATTGTGTATGTATTCGATTCAATTCGATTATTGAGTATGTATGGGTTCAGTGCCTTTTCCCCGGAGAGCCCTAAAACCTATTTTTTACATGGCTCAAGGTGCAATATATTCTTTTCAATCTGTACAGCTCGCGTGGGAAGTCTCTCTGGGGATTCCCGTCTCCTTCCTATGGGAGGGTGGTGGGATGTAAAAATGTGAAAAAATTTGACCCCCGGCTGTGTAGACTGGGATACATACTGTTGGTGCTTCCTTCTTTTCTATTAAAAAATAGTTGGAGTTAGGAAGTGTCACACCCCTCTTGTCGTTCCCCTGGGCGCCTTGGGGATTCAATGACAGGTCTAAATAGCCTGTTCATTGATGTGGGTGTGTCCCGACGCACGTATAGTGCTAGCTCGCTGTAAACAGGCGACTGACTGGCACGCCTTGGTTGCTTGAGGTTAAAACAGCGTTTTTATAAAGCAACTGGGATGGAGGTTTTTCCTCTTCCGACGACCACATCCCACGACCTGGGTTGGTTATCGACGGATTCTCGTTCATGTCTGGGGGATGATGACGGAATGGATCTGAACATATGTAGAGGGGTCTCACGCCCTGGGGGTGGGCCACCGGGCGCGGTTCGCCCGAACGTCTGGGTGGCGCCTTCTTTTCATGTTAAGATCAACACGCATATCTGCCCTTTCTCCTGGAGTAGGCATGTCGGTGTGGTTAGGGCACGGGACTGGTTCTGGTCACGCTGGTCCGGATCAGTTGAACCCGTTGTCCGCCGGGGATACAGATCTGCTGTTCTGGTACCCTGAGGGACTTGGGCTTTTTTCAGGGGGAAAAATGCCAGGTCGGTCCGGGTGTCACAGGGTTAAGTGCTATGGGGACCCTGGTTGGGTAACTTTTTTACTCAGCACTGTCGTAATGGCTTACGGCCATGCCAACCTGTACACGCTCGATCTCGTCGGATCTCGGCCGCTACACAGGTTGGTCCTGGTTAGTACTTGGTTGGGAGACCGCCTGGGAATACCTAGTACGGTGTGCTTGGGGCTGATTCTCCATTCTTTTTCGCTCTTCTCTCACGCATGGCGAAGAGGGGCCTGTTGGGGTGGTCTTTGACCTCCTCTGGTGACCCTGTGCTTCCCGTATCGCCAGGCCCGGTCCGAAGTAATGTTTCGTCGACCCGTAGGCCTGGGTTAACCCTTTTTTGAAAACTGAAACACTTGTACTGCAGTATAGCCGGTGTATACCCGCAGGTGTGTTTTGGAGTCTTTCTTGAAGGGTTATAGGAACAACCACCGCATTGGGTGACACCAAGGTGGTTGATTCCCTGGTGTGTTGGAGCAGTGTCAACTCCCGGGTTCACCGGTTGAGGGTGCCCCTGCACGTTCATGACGTCTGCCAATCGTGTCAGCCTTCTCTGCCTCAACCCCTCTGGGTGGGGTTTTTTAAATGGAGGCTTGGTCATGCAACAACGCCAGCATATGCCCCTTCCGCCGGGGCGGCTGTGTTCAGCTGTCCCCTCTGGCGCCTGTCTCGTCCGCAGTCTCCAGGCTAGGGTTAACAGCCTGTTGCCTGGTTTTTCCCCGGTGCGCTGCCTGCTTCCGTTGGTTAACCTTTTTTGTGTGCTTACGGCCATGCTGACTGCCTGTTCTGCAGGGTCAGTGTGCCAGGCGGTGTACTATTGGGGGGACAGGGCCCGCTCGGCTGAGGGGCCTTTGTCCGAATACGCTGGCGATGTGTGGGGCGGGGTCACTAAGTGCCCACCTGGTGAGGTCTTGATGCTGGCATCATGGACTTCTCCGGGCCCCCGTTCCAGGGGGTCCAGTCCCTTTGGTGGGTCTGGGTCTTCCTTCGCGCTCCGCTGCTACGGCCTTGCCACGGGGTTGGGTTTGCCCTTGACCCCGTGATTCTGGGGGCAGTAACGAGGTTGTTTCCTCCGTTCGTTCCCGGGTGGCATGCGGGTTGTGCGTGTGTGTAGTCGTGGGGTCAAGCCACGGTCTGCTCACCCTGTGCGTTGAGTTGCTTGAGTGCCTCTTCGCACGGTCGGGTCCGTCGCTCTCCCGTGAAGCCACCAATAGGGGGGGTGCCCTCCATTAGGGTGGGTCGGGGGGGCTCGGCCCTCCCTGATCTGATGGCTGTGAGGGGCCTCAGCGGGGTGTATTTGTCGAGCTTCTAGCTCCCGCTCAGCTCCTATTATGCATAGAGACGCAGAGCGGGAGCTAGAGTGATACAGAACGTTAGGTTATGAATATAACCAAGTTCTGTTAACACTAGTGGACGCTCTGCGTCTAGACGCCGCTGCGGCCCTTGATTTTTCATTGTGGTGAAATTTGTTGGGAAGGAGATGAGTGTGTGGCACCACCCCTGCTTATATAGGTAAGCGGATGGGGGTGTGGCCAGATGAATGCTGGCATTTAAAGGTACATTTTGAAATTATTCAGTGTATATATGCTGAAGCAAGATATATGCATAGAGACGCAGAGCGTCCACTAGAACTTGGTTATATTCATAACCTAACGTTATTTATGTTTACAATTTATATGCTTATTTTGTATAATAGTAATAATACACTCAATTGCTTTTCAATGTATTTCTTATTTGTTTTGTAAGATATATATTAGTGGCGCACTGTTTTTTATTTTATTTGTGCAATTACCACATCTCACGAGAGTTGACACCTGGTATCCGGTGACGTGTTTCCGCCTTCTCTCTCTGCGTTGGACCATGAACTTGAATGGTAATGGAATTACCTGCCGTTCTAATAAGTAAAGAACAATCCATCACGCCAACGAAACAAGACAATCTTCCAAGAAACTGACAGAAGACATACTACAGTAACGCATCAATGTTCTGTACTGGCACGCAGCCAATAAGGTATTGATTGATGGAGATAACAATTGTGGTATATGTATAGTGACGTTCCAACCATTGGTAATGGACTTGTGATAGTAATGGTATCTTTTGTATGCATTTGTACTCATACAGATTTTACGGTTTGGATGAAGGTTTGGATGAATGTTTGGATGAGGTTGGATCAAGCTTCTTCATTAAAATCAGTTCAAGAAATCAACTTGTGTTTTGCGTCGTGCCCGAGGATGTCACAGTAAAATCTTAACACTATGATCGCCGCGGACGAGTTTTCACGTCATTCCGAGCCATGCTCATTCTGCCGAAGACGCCGTAACTCGTCTTTGATGTCAATATTTCAAAAATCTGTCATCGAAATCATATTTCCTTTCCGGAGCCCTGAGACACACTGCTGATCTCCTCTCAACTCTCTAGCGGTTCAAGAGCGCCATCTGGTGGCCGATCGGCAGATCGCCAACCAGATATTAACCTTTGAACCGGTAGTGCTCACTCCATATGTGGTCCGACCACTCGCTATAGCTCCCGCGACTCCATCTTGAAACACTGGATAATAGATCGCTCGCCCTAACTCAATAAACAATGTTATTTGGACGTATATACTATTATACAATCTGGAAATGGATCGGGCATTTCTACATCCCATAATAGTACAATGTCCCCCCCCCCTAACCACCCCCCCCCCCCACCTCCAATGTACAGCCCCCACCCACCCACCCAACCCCACCCCACCCACCCAACCTCCTCCTATGTACAGTTTCTACGTCAAATGTATATACACTCTTTTTCTGGACACTTTTGTATCACAAACAGTACTGTATTTGCAAATCTGATATGTCATAAATGTATAGATGTAGCTGTACTGTCTATCTGTATGTCATGTATGTCATATATGTTATGATGAATAAAAAATGGGGGACCCTGATGTAAACAAGACAAAAGTCTTTCTCTGGTCTGCATCCCCTTAACAATTGTATGTATTGAGCTGTACTGTAGTGTACCCATTCTGCAATCTGTTAATAAACTTTTCAATCAATCAATCAATCCTTCCCCGTATGTGCTCTCTGCACCAAGAACTGTAGCCCCCCTCCTGGGTGAAAGTACTTCAGAGCTCGTCAGGATCCTAGCTGACGCAGTGAGTTCAAACAGAATCCCCATTCCTGAACCTGTAGTATTCAAAGGGGATCCATTACTATACAGTGACTGGAAACTATCATTTCAAACTTTGATAGATCAGAAGAACATCAAGGAAACCGAAAATATCTACTATCTCCGCAAGTATGTAGATGGAGATGCAAGAAAGGCGATCGATGGCTATTTCCTACTCGGCACAGAGAACGCTTATGTTGCAGCATGGAAGCTTTTGAATGAGAGATATGGAAACCCATTCCTACAGTCCTATAGAGAGAAGCTCAATGAGTGGCCCAAGATCGGACACAAAGACAGCCTCGAGCTCAGAAGTTTCGTTGATTTTCTCTGCAGTTGTGAGGCGGCTATGATTCACATGAAGGCCCTGGAAATCCTGAACGACTAATGAGAATAGGAAGATTATCTCCAAGCTTCCAGACTGGTTGATGGCCAGGTGGAGTAGAAAGTCTGTTGAAATGGAAGATCGGAATGGCCATTTCCCAACTTTCAGCCAGAGCCCACATTCCAACGAGAGAAAAAGCAAAGTCCTGGTCCCACCTGGAGCACCTTCAGAAAGACATAGCACCTCTGTTGGACTGCGAAGTAGGCCTGCTCATCGGGTACAACTGCTCCCAAGCGCTTCTACCAAGGGAAGTTGTATCCGGCAAATCGAACCAGCCCTACGCACAACGGACGGACCTAGGTTGGAGCATCGTGGGATGTGGAAGTCCCTGTGTTGATTTCGGAGATGCCATCGGAACGAGTCATCATATAGAAGTAAAACAAGTGACACCGGATGTTGAGTCTTCAATCAACCTTCGAACAGAAGTACACTATCGCTGCTGGCGGGACAAAACCTCATAACTCCATTTAAATTTATATATATTTTTTTATATAAATCAACTCCATAGATCATCCTCTATATGTGTATGTGGGTTTTACAAAGTTTAAACAATGGGAAAGCATTAAACCGATCATCTGTCTAAACCTCCTAACTCTATTCGCCCTCAAATCTGTGTTCGTTTTTTTCATCTGCTGAAAAGTTGGGTTTTTGGAGTTATGAGGTTTTGTCCCGCCAGCAGCGCTATGTAAATCGGCTCAAAGTGAAAGAAGTGACCCCTACAGAAATACTAAAGGCCCTAGAGTCCGACTTCTCAGAAAGGTTCAAGGAAGATAATCCCATCTCACAAGATGACCTGAAGTTCTTATCAAAACTGAAAGAAAACATCACACAGAAGGAAAACGGTCACTTTGAGATGCCCTTGCCGTTTAAAAAAGAACGCCCAGAGTTACCTAACAACAAGATCAGCGCGATTCACCGCCTGAAATGTCTCGAAAGAAGACTGAACAAAGATGGAAATTATTACAAAGACTACTGTACCTTTATGGAGAATATCATCTCCCGTGGTGACGCAGAAAGAGTCCCTGAGGAAGAGATAGACAACAGCCCGGCCTGGTACATACCTCATCACAGGGTATATCATCCGCAGAAACCAGGAAGAATACGCGTCGTATTTGACTGTTCTGCCCGCTTCCGAGAGACTTCCCTCAACGACCATCTGCTCACTGGTCCCGACCTAACAAATGCACTGGTTGGTGTCCTGTGCCGCTTCCGAAAGGGCTCTGTCGCAGTCATGTGCGACATCAAGAAAATGTTCCACCAGTTTAAAGTAAGAAAAGAGGATCGAGATTATCTACGCTTCTTATGGTGGGAGAATGGCAAAATGGATACAGCACCATCAGTCTACAGAATGAATGTCCACCTGTTTGGGGCAGCCTCGTCCCCAGGCTGTGCCAACTTCGGCCTAAAACATCTGGCAGCGCATGGAAAAGGCCAGTTCAACAAGGAAACCAGACGCTTCATCCAAAGGGATTTCTACGTGGACGATGGTCTGGCAAGCGTGGAGCGTGAAGACAAGGCTATAAGACTTGTCCAAGAGTCAAGAGAACTCTGCAGCACTGGGAGGTTGAGACTACACAAGTTTGTCTCTAACAGCAAAAACGTCATGGCAAGCATCCCAGAAGAAGAATGTGCTGTAGTTAAGGAACAAGACATGGACTTAGGAGAACTACATGTGGAAAGAGCTCTTGGAGTAGAGTGGTGTGTTACATCCGACACCTTCCAGTTCAGAGTCCAAGTAAAGCCCCATCCACTGACAAGACGAGGTGTGCTCTCTACCGTAGCCTCCATATATGACCCCCTGGGGTTCGTGGCACCCTTCGTCCTCCTCGGGAAGCAAGTTCTCCAGCAGATGTGCAGAGACAAAGTCGACTGGGACGATGAACTACCAGAAGCCCTAAGACCTCAGTGGGAGTCATGGCTCAGAGACCTCCCCAACTTGTCCGAGACACACGTACAAAGATGCTACGTACCTCCAGATTTCGGCGATGTCAAAGGCTACGAACTTCACCACTTTGCAGATGCAAGCGTCACAGGATACGGCGGATGTTCCTACCTTCGAACAATCAACGAGTCTGATGATGTCCATTGCTGTCTAGTAATGGGAAAGGCAAGAGTTACTCCAACGAAAGTTACAACAATACCAAGACTCGAACTCGCTGCAGCAGTTGTTGCCGTTCGAACCAGCGACATGCTCCGGAATGAGCTCGAAATCCAAGATCTACAAGAGTCCTTCTGGACGGATTCCCAAGTTGTTCTTGGCTACATAAACAACGATGCTAGAAGATTTCAAACCTTCGTAGCCAACCGCATCGAAAGAATTAAGTCAAGTACAAAACCTGAACAGTGGTTCTATGTTGCTTCTGAGGACAACCCAGCGGATCACGCTTCTCAAGGTTTGACTGCAGATCAACTTAAGTCCTCAAACTGGTTCACCGGACCAAAGTTTCTTTGGCAAAAGGGTCCACTCCTCAGAGAATGCAAGAAGGGAGAGGTCAACGAAGATGACCCAGAACTTTGCAAGGCTCTCGTGTGTAACACTGAGACAAAAGAAGAGAGATCTTTACTAGACAACCTGAAGAAGTTCTCTGACTGGACAAGAGCTGTAAAGGCAGTCGCAAGGTTAAAACTAATGGCCAACGAACATAAAGGTCTGAAAGAACGCACCAACGAAAATACAAGTATGGAAGAAAGAAAAGAAGCTGAGCTTGCTATCATTAAGCTTGCTCAAGAAGAGGTTTTCCTGGCTGAGATAAAAGAACTCAAGCAAAAGCAGGGACTTGTCAAGTCAAAAGGAAGTAAGCTACAAAGGCTAAGCCCACCTGGACGATTCATCAAAGAAGATTTGTACCTACAAAAGAGGTGGCGCCGAGTTCAGTATTTGGCCAACGAGTTTTGGACAAGATGGAGGAAAGAATATCTTCTCAACTTACAACAGAGACAGAAGTGGTGTAAAACCAGAAGGTACTTCAAAGTCAACGATATCGTCCTTCTCCAAGATGAATTGACACCACGCAACGAATGGCGACTAGCAAGAGTCACTGAAGTCTACCCAGGACAAGATGGTAGAGTCAGAAAGTTGAAGCTGCTAGTAAGCCACACCACATACGATAGCAAAGGGAAGGCTACAACCAGTACGGTGTATTTGGAGGGACCAATACACAAGATCATTACATTGATAGAAGCAGACTAGAGCACTAGTGAGTCATTTAACATTAAGTTGTTTTGGCACTTACCCATTTTATGCTTGCTTTTACTCTAAAAATAGGAGTTTTGTTTTTTGTTTTTGTTTTACACTAAAAAGAGATACTTACCTGGTTGAATCCAATTGATCCTAGAGACATATTCTTTGAAGTATCCACAATAAGAAATTCCACATTCTATAAGTATGTGCAATAAGACATTCCACATTTATTGGTATGTGTAATTGGTGGGAGTGTAACTGCAGCTATGGTTAACAGTTGGTTAATATAGTTATTTATGTTTACAATTTATATGCTTATTTTGTATAATAGTAATAATACACTCAATTGCTTTTCAATGTATTTCTTATTTGTTTTGTATAAGATATATATTAGTGGCGCACTGTTTTTTCTATTTTATTTGTGCAATTACCACATCTCACAAGAGTTGACACCTGGGCCCTCATTCATCAACGTGTTCTACGCACAGATCTGTGCTTACCCTGTACGTACGATCATTTCTAAGCAAATAGTGGGATTCATCAATTTCGATTTGAACTTGACTCCGTGCTTACATCTACGCACAGGTCAGACCAGGCGTACCTGGCGCCCAGTGGTAGAATATATTATTACAACAAGGAAATGAGCTTCTGTGCATAATAACACTGGCATGTTCTGTACGAACCGTAGTTCATTATAGTTCATTGTAAAATAGCAACAGTAGTGTAATTATGGTCAAAACCCTATAAATAGCATTTGGAATAATAGATCTTTCTCTCAGAATGAATGCAGCATGGTTTATATAGCGTTATCGGAATACACGGGGTGTAGGCTACTGACTGACTGCGCTCCGCGTAGCTTGATTGATTGATTGATTGAAAAGTTTATTAACAGATTGCAGAATGGGTACAGTACAGTACAGCTCAGTACATACAATTGTTAATTGGGGATGCAGACCAGAGAAAGACTTTCGTCTTGTTTACATCAGGGTCCCCCATTTTCAATTCATCATAAATCATAAAGCTCAACTCGTTATTATTTTGCGCAGACCGCAGAAACACGGGAACGTTTTGATTATATTTAAAAGGCTTTACGTTAAACGAAACAAGTGGAATTTCGAAGCTGTAAGCAGAATACAAGTCATATGAATATAGTGTTCTTCCCCCTTTTTACTGTATAAGAAAGAATAGAAAACGCATTGCAATGACACCAGATAGTGGACAGACTATGTATATGATGGGATTCAAGTTCGCGTTTTTGTTGATCATAGGCATGCTGTCAGAGTATGATATCTTAATCAAACATTCTAGAACATTTGTCGTCACAGATCATGTCCTAATAGAACATAGGCTATGGCATGGATCGTGATATTGTGTGGACTGTTATTATTACTGTACCGGGCGGTACCACACATTGTGACAACAGCCTTGTGAGTCCCGCACACAAACATGATGGAATTCAAGTTCATGTATTGAAAGGCAGGCTACATCATACATGCAGTGAGATTCATTGTTCTCGTATACTCTCGTATTATTGTTTATATAGGCTACCCAATACTGACATCAAAATAGATTGTAGTATGCCTCTAGAAATCATATGCAGCAGGTAGAAAATTGACGGGAGATCCATCGCGATTTGGAATAAAATTGAGGAGAACTTTAATCCCTGGGTATTAATCAAACAACACGGGAAAAGGCAGTCATATTCCAGCGCGGTATTTATTAGTGTTTGCGCTGCCCAGGCAGCAATGGTTAATAGATATCATATCCGACATCACCGTAAGTGTACACGTCTGTCAGCCTGTCTCATGACACGCTTCCCTCGGCTTAGTCCATTTTTCCACATTTCATGGGTGTATTCCATTACCGTATATGGTTAATTGGGGCGTTTCTGGTATGCAAATACGTGAAAGTGTGCACGAGCCTCGCCGCAGAGCCAAGGTGGGATTCATCATGACAGGTGTGCGTAGAGCCTGCGTACGCACGTGTGATGAATCCCGACTTCCCTGTGCGTACACTGGTTCTACATTCCGTGCTTACGTGTGGAAATAGAACATGTTCTACGCACACATTGATGAATGAGGGCCCTGGTATCCAGTGACGTGTTTCCTCCTTCTCTCTCTGCGTTGGACCATGAACTTGAATGGTAATGGAATTACCTGGCGTTCTAATAAGTAAAGAACAATCCATCACGCCAACGAAACAAGACAATCTTCCAAGAAACCGACAGAATACATACTACAGTAACGCATCGATGTTCTGGCACGCAGCCAATAAGGTATTGATTGATGGAGATAACAATTGTGGTATATGTATAGTGACGTTCCAACCATTGGTAATGGACTTGTGATAGTAATGGTATCTTTTGTATGCATTTGTACTCATACAGATTTTACGGTTTGGATGAAGGTTTGGATGAAGGTTTGGATGAGGTTGGATCAAGCTTCTTCATTAAAATCTGTTCAAGAAATCAACTTGTGTTTTGTGTCGTGCCCGAGGATGTCACAAGCAATGTACAAAATAAATAAAACCAACAATAAATAATACAAATAGAGAACAAGAGATATATATAGCCTACTACATTAAAGGAATGGGATGTGCATGTGCTGAGAGCAGAATGTAGATGTGTCCATTCTCCACTATAGCTATATCTGCGCGATTGAGTTTAGTTCTTATTTATTTATTTATTCACTGTCATTTGCAGTATTTGTGTAGTGCTTTTATTTATTTTCGGACATCACAATGCCTCGTTGAGTCATGACTATAAAACGTAATTGTTAATGATACAAATAGTGTCTAATTTATTATTATTATAATTATTTAAATCCGAGGATGTCTGTAGAATCGACGAGACAGCAATCACCAATGATTTCTCCCAAATTAAGCCCTTAAGAACACGGGCGCACACCAGTCTGTCCTATCTGCGACTGCTTTTTTTTGCGTTCGTAAATCATGTTCTTATCTACCAGCGAATCCCCAAAAAGGAACCGTTTGAGAATGACTAAATCACCCTGAGAAGTTCGTAAGTGGGGTTGAAGAAAATTAGTTTGTAACTTTCTCATAAGTCTGTTTGAGAATGAGGACCATTGATTAGACTCATTTTGTTGTAGACTGCTGTTGGTTGTTGTAGCCTGAATGGACTAAAAGTAGAACCAATTTGTAGTAAAGTGTAGCCTACTATGCCTATTACTGACAATGGATGGCTTAGCAAGTTCTGTTCAAAGCATTCTAGTATGTATCGTGTTCTGTCTTGCTTCCAAACTGCACCCCCACACTGGAGGTTGCAGTTGACTTGACCCAGGAAAAGGAAGGCTGTGGCCAGGTTGCTGAGGGCTGGGAATGAGAGCTGTTGCATGAACCCAATTTAAACCTAATTAAAACCTATATGTTTGGATCGCTGCTGCTCACCACTCACTGCTCACCAGCATGAACTGTTTCCATGGGGAGCTCCACGGGAATGCAGCTCTCTACCTTGTGGTTTATATCATAATTCATAAAATCACTCTCTGTCCCTCCATCCCTCCCTCCCTCCACTTCTGTCTGTCTCTCTCTTTAGCCATAGTCTTGAGATTCTATAAATCTGTCCGGCCAAAATAAATCGACATTCTCCTCAAAGAGAGTTATTCAAAATTCACATTAGTTTTGAAATACAAGTTTGTACTATGTGTACTAGTAGCACATTAGCATAGACAACACAATTAACATGCTCTCTATTAATTTATCTATTGTTCTTTCTCATTATAACTGTCTCTTTCCCCGTCCCACCCCATACAGTATGTCTCTCTCTTTAGCTGTTCTACAATTCTGCCCACTGTCTGGCTATGATAAATACTCAGAATTCACAAATACTCAGAATTCACATGTTGGTAAATGTAAGTTTTACTATGTTTATACTAGCAAACTTGCATAGACAATACAATTAACATGTTCTCTCTATATATGTTTTTCTCCCTGTCTATCTATTGCTCTCTCTCTATCAGACTCTTTCTCTCTGCCTGTCTCTCTTTAGCTCCAAGATTCTATTCTGCAGTTTGTTCATCCACAATAAATCTGTGTAAAGTTGCTCATTACAAGGTTGATTGTGTAAGATGCTATTCACATGCACCACAGCTTTCTCTCCCTCTATTGCTCTCTATCTTTCAATCTATCATTCTACTACTCTCTGTCCCTTTTTAGCTGTGTAGTTCTGAAATCCTACAATTACAGTCTTCAATGGCCATGATAAATCTGTGCTCTTCTCAAAGTGACTCAGATTACTTCACATGTTGGTCTTGAAATATAAATTTTACTATGTGTATTATAGCACACTAACATAGACAACACAAATAACGTTTTCTCTCTCTCTCACTCACTTTTTTTTTAAAGGGCTGTTCATAGGAATTCACTTTGCATCAAGGCTACAGATGGAGAAATGTAAAAGTCTCCCGCTGGTTGCAGCTGGCTTCAGACCGGGATGGTGGAGATGAGAATGCACATGGCAACAGGGAAGATGCTCTTACAGACCAAAGTTAATATTGAGTGGCTCCCAATGGCACAACTAGGGATGCACTGATTTTTTTATTTATTAATTCATTATTATTATTTTAGTTTTTTACTGCTGCTACTGATTCTGAGTCCTAAACATACAAGTATCAGTAGATACAGAGCAATTATCCTATCAAATATTTTTACGTAAAAGTATAGACTTTTGGGATAATATAAGTAATTTTATATCAATAACATTTCTGCAGTCAAGACATTCAAACACACACACACACACACACACACACACACACACACACACACACACACACACACACACACGCACACACACACTTTTATTCAACCATCAGCTTTAGCATATGCCCAAAATGCCGCTTTGCTTTGATTTCTCTCATGGCTCTTGGAATGTGATTTGAGAATGAGCAGAGTCCACTATCTTTTAGATTTTCGAGTTAGGATACAAAACAGTTTCAGTTAGCATTAAAGGGGAACTCCAACATTTGGGGAAATTAGCTTATTTAACATCTTCCCTGGAGTTAGACAAGAAGATACATACCTTTTTTGTCTCTGTGCGTGCATTTTAGCTTTGGGAATAGATGCTCCGTTAGCATAGCTTAGCTTCATCACTGGAAGTGAGGCAGGACAGTAGCCTTACAGTGCCTTACAGTGTATTGCAAGATCTGACATTGACCAAACTTGATATGCATGACCTTGGTGGGCTCTAGGTCAACTCCTGAAAAGGGGGTCAATGTGAGACTTTGCAATCAAAAGTTAGGGGGCTAATAACCCTTGCCATAATTTCAGTGAGCCCCCTAACTTTTGATTGCAAGGTCTGACATTGACCCCCTTTTCAGGAGTTGACCTAGAGCCCACCAAGGTCATGCATATCAAATTTGGTCAATGTCAGACCTTGCAATACACTGTAAGGCACTGTAAGGCTACTGTCCTGCCTCACTTCCAGTGATGAAGCTAAGCTATGCTAACGGAGCGTCTATTCCCAAAGCTAAAATGCACGCACAGAGACAAAAAAGGTATGTATCTTCTTGTCTAACTCCAGGGAAGATGTTAAATAAGCTAATTTCCCAAAATGTTGGAGTTCCCCTTTAAGGTTTCAGTTAGCTTTAAAGGAAATATTCACCCTTAAACAACATTTCTATTCCAACGACCTCGGACAGTTAGAATACCAGATAGACAATCACTTGGCGATATCACACATACAAGTCTTGATGCTCTGATTTCCAGCTTAAAGACACAGTTGTTTAGAGACTTGTTCATATACACAAATTAAAAAAAACATACAGTTTTGTACAATGATGTGTTTCTCACATAAATATCTAACATATTGTCTCTTATTGTTGCATGCTGTGGTCCCTAAACAGTGTGGAGTCAAGCTGATACTCCAAAGATCCAAATTGCAATAATGTGTGTTGATGTGTGTAGTCTCATTCACCAAGGACTTACGACAAAAAGAGCTTTCTCTTAGGGCCATTTGAGACCTTTTCGAGACGCTTTTGGGATTCACCAACCGTCCCAATAAAACATATATAATTAATATTATAATATATTGTCTATATTCATGTCTTGCCCAAAAAGGTCTCAAATGGCCCTAAGAGAAAGCCCTTTTTGTCGTAAGTCCATTGGAGAATGAGACCCACTTTGTTGTCAGTCTTATTCAAGGTCTTGTGTTGTCTTCCAGAGTGACTTTTGACCATACTCTTTCTTCCCACCTCTGGAGCAGTGGAAAATGGCTTACAAAATACCAAATCTTAAAGAATTGAGCATGATAATGGCCATTACAGAATGATAAATTACATGATAGCCTAAGCCCCTATTCATGCTAAACATTACACATTTGAATAGGTGAGATTTAAAACACAACATCTATTATATAACACAATATATCAAAGGTAAATTAGCCAAATCTGTTGGCATTATGTACAAAACAAGGGAGCTGTTAAATCAGAAATGTTTGCATATATTGTATTTTTCACTTGTTGTGCCATACATGTCATATTGGGTCTCATTCCCGAACGAATTTACGACCAAAAATGTCCTCTTAGGCAGATATCTGCCCATTTAAGACATATTAGGGCTGGTAGCGCGAGTCCCCAAATTTTCCTGAGATCAGATTTGAGCGTGGCTGAGAGCAGATTTAAGAGTGCTGAGAAGCACACTTATGATTGACTGACTAATTGAAAATGTTATTAACTTGACAGACTGTGTTCTCATAGTAATTCCTTCATGTTAACGCTACAGGCCTCCTTGGAATTAATTACTTAATCATAATTAAAATAAATATGACAATATTTGTACGATAAGAAATTACGCATTTGATGTCGGAAAAATAAATAATATGGATTCATCTGATCACAGGGCAGCTGCTTACCCATATCTGAACCAGCTATTTTGAACAAATGTATAATTACTTTAATTACTCAGATATTCAAACACAATTATGCAATTATTGTGAAATGATTGAAAATTATAATTATTTAATGCCTTCTGTGGAATTTGTATTTCTTATTTGTTACACATCTGTTTTAATGATTAATTATATGCATTTGAAAGAATGCAGGTCAACATGGAATATATCCCATTGATTGGTATACAATGGGACAGACCTTTGTTTGATTGATTGATTGATTGATTGATTGATTGATTGATTGATTGATTGATTGATTGAAAACTTTATTAACAGATTGCAGAATGGGTACAGTACAGTACAGCTCAATTACATACAATTGTTAAGGAGATGACTTCCGTCTTGTTTACATCAGGGTCCCCCTTTTTCAATTCATCATAACAATGACACACACGACATACAGATAGACAGTACTGCTACATCTATACATTTATGACATACCAGATTTGCAAATACAGTACTGTTTGTGATACAAAAAGAGTCCAGAAAAAAGAGTATATACATTTGACGTAGAAACTGTTGGAGGAGGCTGGGTAGGTGGGGTGGGGTTGGGTGGGTGGGGGTGGGGTGGGGGCGACTGTACATTGGAGGTGGTTGGGTGTGGGGGGGGGGGGGGGGGGGTTGGGTAGGAAGGGTGGGTGGGGGACACTGTACAAGCAAAACTGTACATTGGAATATTGACAAAACCATACTTGGTCATTTACTGTACATTGGAGGGGGTTGATGCATTCCTGCATTCCTTCGAATATATCATTAATCAATTAAACGTATATTGAAATACACTACTGTATATAGCCTATACACCAACACTGAAATGACAGTGGATAAATAAATAAATAAGAACTAAAGCTAATCGCATGGAAATAGACTGCATTAATATTCCATAACAAGTCTTGTGTGCGCCAGTATGGCCTACGTGTCTAATGAACAGTATAGGCTTAATATATTCTAGTTACTTGTTTCATTAGGATTTAGTAGATACTATATGCTCTGCCTCTGCCCTACGTACAGTATAAATACAGACTGTACCTATACTGTACGTAGGGCAGAGCATATAGTATCTACTAAATCATAATGCAACAAGTCATTAATGGAATAATAAGCCTATACTGTGTTCATTCATTACGCCGTAGGCATTAATGGAATAATAAGCCTATACTGCGTTCATTCATTACGCCGTAGGCTACAGTATACTGCGCGCGCGAGCTGTACTATATATGATGACAATTAGGGATGTCCCGATCCGATCACGTGATCGGGATCGGGGGCCGATCACGTGATTTTCAGAAGATCGGGATAAAAAAAAATATGTTTTTTTTTTACTTTTTTTTTTACTTTTTTTTTTTATTCAACAAACATGACCATGTTCACGTCTTAAACTCATACTGAGGCCTTAGTTTTGGTTTTAAATTGCATATCATCATTTATTTATTGTCACACAGAGCAGAAGAATTTTGCCAAAACAAACCCATTTCCTTTGATTTAATTATACATCAAATGATTTATGTCAAGGATGAGGGACATCCACTAGTTGCAGAACTTGCAGTCACCTGATTTTTTTACTCAAAATCACATGATCGGGATCGGATCGGGAGCAATTTTTTTTTATCAGGACATCCCTAATGACAATACATTAATCTAATCTCATTTCGATGGGTTCCGCATCCATTTCCACACAGCTGCGTCATTACTTTGCCTTATAAGGAGCTCTGGAGTTGTTGTTTTGTATGCAAATGACCTGAACTGGGAATGCGCTTTTGAGTTTAAGACATAATGCCATTCTCCAAGCAGATATCAGATCATATCACAGGTGCGACCGTTTCAGACATATTACCAGCACGTTCAGGACTCAGAGTGAACTTGTCTCTGTCTCAGTCGGTTCCAAGATAAGTCTTCCAAGAGAACTCTTTGAAAAATGTTGGAGAATGAGACCCATTGTGTTGAGGTCTGGGGGAATGTTTATAAAGCAAATATAGATCCTATTATTAAACTACAGAAAATAGCTATTATTAGAATAATAAACAAAGCTAGTTACCTTGAATCGACAAATCCATTATTCATAAAGTCCTGCACATAATTTTTTTTAGATATGGTGTACATAAAAACCTTGGAGAAAATTTTTCGTGCTAAGAGTAAGAACCTACAAGCTTGTATTCAATGTCTCTTTCAACCAAGAGAAGGAAAGTATAATTTAAGAGGGTTGTGTATTCTTAAAACATGTAAAGAGGTAAGAACTAATGTAAAAGCTAGATGTGTTTACATTTTGGGAGTTAAATTGTGGAATAGCCTTAGTGACGGGTTGAAGTTGTGTACTTCTCAGGGGAGATTTAAAAAGGCCCTAAAGGATTAAATAATTCAGGAGTACAGTTTTGAGTAAAACATCAAAAAGTATATCTTGCAGCATATTTTAAGTTTTTCTTTCTTATATTAAAGTATATTTCGTTTTTAAGAATTGTAAAGGATAGGCAAAAATAAGCATGTGCTTCAGCCTATTCCTTTTTTCGGTCATTGGGTCTCATTCCCGAAATTTTTTCAAAGATATATTCTGGAAGACTTATCTTGGAACCACTGAGACATAATCTATGACAAGTACACTCTGAGTCCTGAACGTGCTGGTAATATGTCTTAAGTGGCTGAAACGGTCGCAGAAATTATATGATCTGATATCTGCTTGGAGAATGGCATTCTGTCGTAAACTCCAAAGCGTGTTCCCGTTCAGCTCATTTGCATACAAAACACTGCCTCCATAGCTCCTTATAAGGCAACTGGTGACGCAGCTGTGTGAAATGGAATGGCGGAAGTGCATTGCGAGCCGCGTGATTACGAAACCTAGCGTCAGTCAGTGCCAATCAGAGAGCGTCTCCGAGAAATGCGGCTAGGTTTCGTAATCACGCTTGTGCCCATCAAAACCGTACATTGGAATATTGACAAAACCATACTTGGTCATTTACTGTACATTGGAGGGGGTTGATATAGCTATAAACCTGCATTCCTTCGAATATATCATTAATCAATTAAACTTATATTGAAATACACTATGTAAGGGATAATGTATGGCTACGAGGTCATTGTCGCAAAATAATTGACCGACACGGAGTTTAAAATACCGAGGCGCCGCGCCGAGGTGTTTTAAACGTAGTGAAGGTCAATTATTTTGCGACAATGACCGAGTAGGCTATACATTATCCCGCTTATTACATGGCTAACTTACTAACAATATACCTAATTCATTTGACAAATCGCAGTTGTTCTGTGGCTCTGTCAGCCCAAATAAAGTGATTATTATTATCGCGGGCAGCCTGTTCTGGCTCCGCTGACACTCCGCTGTCAGTGCAGCGCTATACATTATCCCGCTTATTACATGGCTAACTTACTAACAATATACCTAATTCATTTGACAAATCGCAGTTGTTCTGTGGCTCTGTCAGCCCAAATAAAGTGATTATTATTATCGCGGGCAGCCTGTTCTGGCTCCGCTGACACTCCGCTGTCAGTGCAGCGCGGCAGGTGTGTCTGATTTGCTGCACTGATGTGGGCTTGATTGCCAACAGCTGCGCACTGCGGTCATTATTGAAAAAACAGCGGTCATTATTGAAAAATAATGACCGCTGTCGGGGGGCTATTGACCAATCACAAGCAAGCATTTCGGCGAATGTGAAAACGCCATGTAATAAATAGCCTATAATACACCAACACTGAAATGACAGTGGATAAATAAATAAGAACAAAAAAATAGACTGGAAATAGACTGCATTAATATTCCATAACAAGTCTTGTGTGCGCCTATGAATGAACAGTAGCCTATATAGGCTTAATTGTGGAATAATAAGCCATACTGCGTTCATTCATTACGCCCGCCGTAGGCTATATATATTATATGTCATTCATTCATTCATATACAGTACTGCGCGCGCGCGTGTGTGTGTCTGTGTGTGCGCGCGCGCTGCGGCAGGTGTGTACCGCGAGCTGTATATGATGCCAATACATTAATCTAATCTAGTTTTGATGGGCGCAAGCGTGATTACGAAACCTAGCTGCATTTCTCGGAGACGCTCTCTGACTGACTCTAGGTTTCGTAATCACGCGGCTCGCAAAGCACTTCCGCCATTCCATTTCACACAGCTGCGTCACTAGTTGCCTTATAAGGAACTATGGAGGCGGTGTTTTGTATGCAAATGAGCTGAACGGGAACGCGCTTTGGAGTTTACGACAGAATGCCATTCTCCAAGCAGATATCAGATCATATAATTTCTGCAACCGTTTCAGCCACTTAAGACATATCTCCAGCACGTTTAGGACTCAGAGTGTACTTGTCATAGATTATGTCTCAGTGGTTCCAAGATAAGTGTTCCAGAATATATCTTTGGAAAATTTTCAGGAATGAGACCCAATGAGTTTGGATTTTGTGTGTGAGCTTACTTTGAATATGTACATTTGTAATAAAAAAAATAAATTTAAAGTCCACACAAGTGTGTTTTTGATTGATCTGTAAACAAAGACCCAAAATAAACTATTCATCATCATCATCATCATTACATATCAATGCACGATCATTTTGTTTACAGTGTAGGGGCGGATTTAGGATTGTAGGAGATCCGGGGCTTAGCCCAGACAGGTTTTTTTTACTTCGACACCACAATACCACCACCTTAAAGCGGACAAAAGGCACTAGAGAACACTTAAATTCACACCCTTTAATTAATGAAGCAAACTATAATAATTATAATAATAATAATAATAATAATAATAATAATAATAATAATAATAATAATAATAATAATAATAATAATAATAATAATAATAATAATAATAATAATAATAATAATAATAATAATAATAATAATAATAATAATAATAATAATAATAATAATAATAATAATAATAATAATAATAATAATAATAATACACTGTGTTTGTATAGCACCTTTCATACAAGAATTGCAGCTCAAAGTGCTTTACAGCAGTACAAAAAGACAGGCATAAAATGAGCACAACATTGGCAGATCAAGAGCAATGCATAAAGTGCAGACATAAAGCATAAAATAGATAGCAGTAAAATAGACAAAGTCAAGGTAAGACATAGAACATTAAATCACAACGTTTTTCATATTAGGATCTAAGATCTAGGGTTAACTCGCCGAACGTTGAGCGCCAGGACCCCCGAAAACCAGAGTATAGTCGGGTTTTCATCGTTGTTTCCTTTATTCTATATTTCCATTCATAAAGACATGCCGGCAGCCTGTGTTATCACTGGGGATGGGTCTGAGATCTCAAAAGTCCAATACCGCCACCTAACACCTTTGCGGCCGCTATTGCACTCCATTTGAAACGATGTGGCTTGGTGTCTGTCATTTTGGAAATGACACCAGACCACCCTGAAACTACACTCATATTCACAACGGTATAAAACGGAAATGTATGGATAGTTTCTTGCATCTTGACCGGAAGAAACTCAATGACAATCGACTATATTATTAGATCCATAGCTATAATATATAATATAGCTTTAGGCCTGCAAACACAGCCATGTATCCTCATGTTAAAAGGCGCTGGCCTTTCAACAGTCACAGTAAACAGCGCCATCTGGCACTGAAAGTGTTAATATGCGTCTTTGTTTACGGTTTGATTATCACTGATACAAAAGTTAAATAGCGCAGTGCAATAAAATAGTTAGTAAAATAGAATAAAATAATGCAATAGTGCATTGCAATAAAATAGTTATCATCGTATTTTTTCGGGAGGCCGGTAAGGAGTGCATTACAGTAGTCGAGTCGGCTTGAGATAAAGGCATGGATCTGGTTTTCAGCGTCCTTTTGATTTATAAATGGCCGTACTTTAGCTATGTTTCTAAGGTGGAAGAATTATGTTTTTGTCAACTTGTTGATTGTGATTTAAAGCTTAGGTCTGAGTCTATTATAACACCAAGACTTAACTCATTCAAATACAGTTAGCAGCTGCATAGACTACAGATTGAAATTAGCTTCTGCTAAATCTGGAGCAAACATATTTTCATGTAACAATGATTAATTGTCAAAAAGAAAATATATATATATATAATCTTTTTTTTTTTTTTTTTTTTAAATAGATTCGGGGCTTTTCAGAATACATTCAGGGCTTGAGCCCAAGTAGCCACCCCCTAGCCCCGCCCATGAGCTGCATTGCAAATTAATCTTCAGGATACACATTTTCTGATGGTGTAACACCTATATTTAGCATAAACTGTTAGAGATGATGACAATACATATTATATATGTATATAATATGTGCTTAATGGGGTAGTTCTGATTTTAGGAAGCCTACATGTCTGTGCTACTTACCAACTATGTTGTTGATGAGTAGAGTCCTTTCTCAGCAGAACAAATCAAATCAAATGTATTTGTAAGGCCCGACAACACACATTAATATCCCCATTAACTTCTTTAACCTCTTCCACCCGTGGAATATTTTCTGAAAATCCGCCTAAAATATATACCTAGGTAAATGGAATATTGCTCCACTTCTACAAGGCTATTTGCATATTACATTTACATTTACATTTAGTCATTTAGTTGACGCTTTTATCCAAAGCGACTTACAAGTTCTGTACGACAGGTCATCAGGAAGGGTACAACTCTATCAGTCTATCTGAGTAACAGTATTCATCAAAGTGTTGCGTGTTACAGTGTAGGTTAGTTTATTAGGACAAGTGCATGACAGTAAGGTTAGTTAGGGTTAGATTTTTTTTATTTTTTTTTATTATTATTATTATTTCAGATAATGGTTGAAGAAGTGCGTCTTTAGTCGACGGCAAAATATTGGACGGGATTCGGCTGTCCTAACTGGGGTGGGTAGTTCATTCCACCATTGTGGGGCAAGGACTGGACTGAGAATAGGCGGCTTCTCTTTGATGACCCTCCCGGAGCTTGGATAGGAGTAGGTCTGAGGCGGCCAGAAGATGCAGAGCGTAGGGGTCTTGAGGGTGTGTAGTTAGAGACCATTGACCGGAGGTAGGCGGGAGCGGTTCCCTTTGCCGCACGGTATGCTAGGTCGAGGGCCTTGAAGCGGATACGTGCAGCAATGGGGAGCCAGTGCAGGTCCCTAAGAAGTGGGGTGACATGGGACATATTCTTGGTATCTAGGGACATCTATGGACCTCAGGGAATGTATTCACAGTGTCAGAAATAGTGTGTCTATTACTAGGCTTGCTTAAATTGTGATGAAACAAAGGAGAATATGAATTATGATTTTTCTTTGCATCTTTGACAGTGAATAACACCATGCTAATACTGACCAAACATTAAATCTCGTTCAGTACCTTCTTGAGATCATGTGTACAACAAATCTAAGGAAATGAATAAAGGGAAGATAATTAAACAGAAGGTTCTGTAGATACAGTACTGAATTCTCCCATCCGGACCAATGCAATTTGAAATATTATTATAGAATATAGAATAGGAGGCTTATAAATTACCATATTATAGCCAATTCACACATTTATATATATACATATATTATCTTTCAAATGCCCGAGTTCAATTTGGATTTAGTATCACCAGGTGTACATAAGAACAGATAATGAAATCTACTGTAATCTACTGTACTTTTTTATTTTCCCCACAGTGCAACCGTTTTGAAACTAATTTCAGATCTAATTGTTCCTACATGTTAACAATAGGGAAGAGAAACGAACTGCCTTTCAATATTTGTCAAAAACTTTACCTTTTGTGGCTTATTATCCCGAATAATAACAGTTATTGAAATAATTCATACAGAACTCTGAACCTTGAACCCCATAGAACCTTACAGGAAGCGTAATTTTTTTTCGTAGACGTATTTTGCGGAGACGCTCTCTGATTGGCCACTTCATGTGACATGTGCGCCCAATCGTGTGACGCCTGTTTCTACACCGGTTAAGCTTAGGCACTCTTTCGAAGTTGGTTAAGGTTAGAGTTTGTCTTAGAGCAGGGCGATAGAACACCAGCCCTGATTCCAAACTCTAACCTTAACCAACTTCGAAAGAGTCGCCTAAGCTTAACCAGTGATAAACTAGGCGTTAGGTAGTTTGCAGTCTGTTAGACCCGGAAATGGGCAAAGACACAGCTCGTCACGCGATTGGGCACACATGTCAGTGGCCAATCAGAGAGCGTCAGTCAGTGGCCAATCAGAGAGTCTCTGCAAAATGCGGCTACGAAAAAAAATAACGCTTACAGGAAGTGGAGTTTTCCAAGATTCCAACGCAGAACCAGACCTGTGGAAGTCTGCTACAAAATTGCCCCAAAAAAACTACAATTCCCATGGTTCAAAATATCCTAAATGGTCGCACTCGCGAAATAGACTTGACCAAATCGAAAAGTAAAATCTATCTAATAACACTTTTAACCTATTGCTAAACTAACGTATTGATGATAATATACATTCTACATGCTGTTGTGACATGTTTATGTTTGAATACGTTTGAAATAGAAAATCGCTACTTTTATACAACAGTCTGAAAATTATTGATTTATGACCAGATGTAATTTCGGGACCGGTACCAGTCCCGTTGGGTGGAAGAGGTTTTTAAACAAGTCAAGAAGAAACATCTCAATAAATCAAGAAAAAAAAAAACACCATGAAATCCAAAATAAAATAAATGCAACACATACCCCACGCGAAGGTAAGGAAAAACTCACTAAAAGGTAAGGAAAAAAGCACCACAGGTAATATGGAGGGGAGAAACCTTAGAAGGGCCGTTCAAGGGGGGATCTCCCTTCTTAGATGTCGGTGATAGTATGAATGAATGATTGAAAACTTTATTTAACAGATTGCAGAATGGGTACAATAAAGTACGGCTCAATACACACAATTGTTAAGGGGATGCAGACCAGAGAAAGACGTTTGTCTTGTTTACATCAGGGTCCCCCATTTTCAATTCATAGTGACATAGTAGTGTTGCTATAAAACAGGCGAAACAGTTGGTAAGTATGTACATATAGGTGTAATGAAAAACAAATAAGTACATGCAATAGCAACTGGGGTACATACAGTAAGAACATTTAGAAAGATTGAAAATAGAGCTGATGACGGATCCATTTGAGGTATGGTATCCTCCCGGCCATCACCACGGGACGTCCACCACTCCAGTCATCGCCACGACAGGGAGATAGGGAGATGAGGACAGGCGTTAGACAGTTTGCGTGTTTGTGATGGGCGGACATAGCAATAGATACATGTACAATCCATGCTGTTCCTAGATCCGGCTAGTTAATCACAATCCAATGCAAAGTCATTGGGGTAAAGCTCCTCTCTATACAAGCTTACAGATGACAACTGAAGTGTACTTTGTGTGCACTGTGGGGTACATTTCAGTTGTCTTCAGTCAGCTTGTACAGACAGGAGCTTGACCACAATGACTTTGCATCAGTTTGTGGCTAAATAACCGGGGCTAGTATGAGGAACAGTATGGATTGTGCTGAGAAAGGACTCTACTGATCAACAACATCGTTGATTAGCAAACAGGGCAAAGGGCTGGAACATCCTGGTTACCTCAGCAGTGTGTAGGGCTGTCCCCGACTAAGGATTTGAATGGTCGACTATGATTGGCAAAAATTTGCCGTTAGTCGACTTTTGGTCGACAAAGAAATATATAAATGATATTTTGAATATTCTTTTTTTTTTATATATTTTTTCTTTTTTTGTATCATTCCATTTGGGCTGTGGGGGGTGCTTAATGTCTGAAGGAGTCGACTGAAGGCTTCTTGTCCTCTGCAAAAGCATGCAATTGGTCCACTGATGGATACATCTTGATATTTGTCTAGTCTAGTGTGTTCATTAGATGGGTGAAATCCTCTTTCAGTGCCTCTGTGCCTGTTTTCGTAGCCCTAGGGTCAGCCCTAGCAGTGTGTGTGTGTGTGTGTGTGTGTGTGTGTGTGTGTGTGTGTGTGTGTGTGTGTGTGTGTGTGTGTGTGTGTGTGTGTGTGTGTGTGTGTGTGTGTGTGTGTGTGTGTGTGTGTGTGTCTAATAATATATCACAAACCAATGCAATATCATGTTCAGGAATTTCCGAAATGGGCCAGATAACCCAGAAGAGTTGCCAAAAAGATCTCCCAATGTTTTATTTATCATAAAAAGATAAATGGCTTAACATACAGGGAAATTCTCTTATTCAAAATCATCTCTATTCAAAAGACAGTTGTCCACACCATGAAAACATTGAGGTTATTTTGATTTGGCTCACTGAGCTCATTCACCACCTTCTTGAGATCAAGTGTACAAAAAAGCTAAGCAAATGAATAATGGGAAGATGATTAAACAGTAGGATTTGTAGATACAGTAATAAATGATAATCGATTTTAATTATCACCTTGAACTTGACCTTGACCTTATTATGGCCAAATCATACATCTATGGATAGGGAAAATGCTCCTCTTTCCAATGGCAGGGTTAAATCTGGATTTAGTAATTTCCTCGCGGTTTTACTGTTTTAAATATTTTTATTTTCATGAGGTTTCACATTCAATCGACAGATCTACAGAATGTTCAGTGTCAATCTCATGAAAAATATTCACTGTGCTCCCCACTCAATGCATTCTCCCATCTCTCACTCACGCTTACACACACTGGGACATACACACACGTACACGCGCACACACACGCATACAGGCATACACACACACGCATACAGGCATACACACACACACACACACACACACGCACACACGCCCACGCACAGGTACATACGCACACATACACAAATAAACAAACAAACAAACAACAACAACAACAAATTTATAATAATAATAATAACATTTTAATAAAAATAAAAAGACAATAAATTAATTGTAAGTAAATAAGTAATAAGAAATAAAAGTGCAAATGTCGGTATTGTAAACAGTGACAGTTTATAGCACCCGTTGCTCACACCCGCTTATCGATGGCCACTCCGACAGGGAAGGGTCCGGGCCGCTGCGTGTTCAGCTCCCGTTCCCAGACCCGACCCCGTGGGGGCGGGGTTCGACAGCCACGCGCAGGCAACCAGGCACTTACACACAGACAAAGAGCCTCAACAGATCAGCTAATCGAATCTGCTAAAACTCTATGTTGAGTATAGAATGGATTCCAAAGTTCTTGAAATAAGTGACCCTGATTGTGCTTTTCAAGTGTTATCTTTTCTAAGGGAAGAAACTGAGATATTTGTTCTATGAACATATTGAATGTTGGTGACATTTTATTTTTCCATAGAGGAAGTATACATTTTTTGCAAAATATGTTATGTATACCAACAGTCTGCATTTATTTTGGTCTAAGTGGCAGTTTGTTATATTATTTAATAGATAGACACATGGTGATAACTCAAATTCCAGCTCCATGACAGATTTAGTAAGTAAGTGAATCTTGTTCCAGAAATGCTTCAATTTGCTACATTGCCAGAACATATGCAGAAATGTTCCTTCTTTAATTTTACATCTTGGGCAATTCGGTGAGTTCTCTTTCGAGATTTTGTGCATTTTTACAGGAGTAAGGTAGAATTTATGAATACATTTGAAATTACTTTCTTTGATCTTATTGCTTGTAAAGGGAAAGAAAGTTCGATCACAGATGTCTTGCCAATTGTTTTCTTCAAATTCCGTTGCCAGGTCCGTCTCCCAGCACCTTAATACATCTGGGAAGAATGTTTGGCATTCATTAGTTAGAATTTCATATAGTTCACTGATTTTACCTTTAATTGTGGATGAGGTAGTTCGTTTTTCTTCCAATTCTGTCATTTCAAAGCTTAACTTGTTTTCTTTAGTAAGTGAACTTAAAGTGCTTTGAATTTGCATATATTTTAGGAAGTCTGAGTTAGGAATATTATATTCTTCTCTTAGCTCCTGAAATGCTTTTAATTTCCAGTTTTTGTGAAAAGGGTCTTTAAGTTGAGTTACCCCCAAGTGTCTCCACTTGTTTATATCAGTTGAGTGAAAATATTTTTTTAGGTCAGGGTTTTGATGAATAGGTGAATAAACAGAGATGCATTTAGTTATGCCAAACTTTTTCGAGCAATCTTTCCATGCAGACAGGGTATTCACAACTGTGAAGTATTGCTTTATATTTTCTATTTTATCAAAATTATTTATATATAAGATAGTTTAGAGGTAAAGGATCAACATGTCCTGCTTCTATCTGTATCCAGTGTGAGTCTGGTCCTCCCAATGACCATGATACTATAGTTCGAAGTTGGGCTGACCAGTAGTAGTGTTGGAGATTGGGAAGACCTAGACCACCCATGGACTCAGGTTTCATAAGAGCCAGTCATTTAATCCTTGGTTTTTTATTGGACCAAAAGAAATTTGAGATACGGTTATTCAATATGTTAAAATATGTTATAGATAGGTAGCAGGGTACAGTTTGAAAGAGAAAGTTCAATCTCAGAAGGATATTCATCCTGACGTTTATCCTTTCTAGAAGGGATAAGGGTAGTTTGTCCCTAGATCTGTGTTACTCTCAATTGTAAGAGGAGTGTAATTCTTTTCAAATAAATCATTTAATTGCGGTGTAAAGTGTACTCCCAAGTATTTGAAACCTCCTGGTGACCATCGAATTGGGTAGGATTTCTGCATTTCTTTTGTTGGTTTCATGTGTAGGAGACATGCATTAGATTTATTATAGTTTATCTTGTATCCTGAGTACTTTCCAAATTGTTCAATTGTGTTATACAGATGTAATAAGGAGCTTTCTGGTTGCTCAATGTATAGAACAATGTTGTCAGCATATAAAGATATTTTATGTTCAACCTTATCGATATACACTCCTTTTATGTTAATGTTGTCTCGTACAGATGCAGCCAAAATTGCAATTATTATTGCGAATAATGAGCTTGACATTGGGCACCCCTGTCTTGTTCCTCTCATTAAGAGAAACGGATCAGATGTATTGCCATTAGTAATAACTGCTGCTTTTGGAGTTTGATAAAATTTGACCCTATATTAAGTTTATGCAACACATTGAAAATAAAATTCCACTCAACTCTGTTAAAAGCCTTCTCTGCATCCAGAGATAGGAGTAGAGAGGGCCTCTGTTTTAGATTTAAATGATTGGTTATGTTTAATAACCTTCTGATATTATCAGTAGCATATCTTCCCTTAACAAATCCAGCCTGATCTGGGTTTACCAATTTCGGCGTGATGGTTTCAAGTCTTTTCGCTGAAGCTTTGGTGATAGTCTTATAATCATGATCTAAAAGACTTATGGGTCTATATGATGAACAGTCTAATGGATCTTTACCACTTTTATGCAGTACTGTGATGTTTGCCAAGCTCATTGTTTGAGGAATTAAGTGCCTTATTGCGTCCAAAGTTGTTAATCATTCCCATAAAAATGGGTTTCAAGTCATTCCAGTACTCCTTATATAGCTGCGCCGGGAAGCCATCTGGTCCTGAACTTTTGTCTATAGGCATTGCATTAATTGTTGCTAATATTTCCTGTTCGGTAACGGGTCTTGATCTGATTCGGAAAGCTTTGGCATTTTGATACCTTCTAAGAATCTATCCAGTTCATCCTGTGTGTAATTACCTTGAGATTTGTATAGTATATTGTAATACTCCTGGAATTCCTGATTGATTGATTTTGGATGATATGTGATCTCGCCCTTAAACCGAATTGCTTTTATAGTCCTTTCGGCTTGTTCTTTCTTTAGTTGGTGGACTAATAGTTTACTTGTTAGGGTTTGTAACCGACCTCAAGCGCAACGGCACAGAGCGAGTTGTTTCAGAGTTAGCCAAAGCAAGGGCGTATTTATTCTCAGAGTCACAAGGTTGAATTAAGTTGAGCAACAGAACAAACGGGGAATCTGGCATGTGAAGATTGTTGCGGCTCTGCAGATTCTCCCAGTAGGTGGTGGTGAGGAATTAGCTTGTGACGTCTGAAGCCGCTCTGCAGATCCTCCCAGCTTTCACTCCAGGTGGAAACGGAGAGAGAGAAAAATCCGAGTTAGCCCAGCGCACAACAGATACAGAGAGGTGACTGATCCAAATAAATATCCAAGTGACTTGATCTTCGGTGTAACAAACACAGTTAGCAGAGTCCAGAGAAAAAACAATACGGTAATCCAAGGTGTAAATCCAACACAAAAAATAGGTGAGAACAGTATAACAAAAACGGGATCTCTTCGGTGTTTCACAAACACACAAAAAACTGGTGATCCAAAAAGAACTGTTTCCAAAAACTCACCAGAGCGCAGCGCGTAAAGCGGGCAGATAAACGAGGCGCAGCTTCGTACGGGGAATCAGGTTCTCCACAGGGATTACTTCACGAAAGTCCTGGGGAGCAACAGACAGGGAACAGCGACGGGAGAGACAGGCAAATGCAGGAGTATATTCAAAACGATCCAACATCGATATTAGGGGGATCAGGGTATATAAAGCCACAGGGCGCTGATGACAAGCTGTGACAGCTGCGGGATGAAATTGATCATTGCTCCAGAAGCGTGTGGTGGGGAGAGCACCAATCAACACGGCACCCTACAGGAACGGAGCGTGTGGCGGGGAATGCAATTAATCAACAAAATACCTTAAAGGGACGGAGCGTGTGGGTGGGGAGCGGACCAAACCTCACATTACTGGGTTTGTTGCCAAATTCATAGTGTTTTCGTCTAACATGATTCATTTGTTGCATGATTATATTTGTAGTCTTAATATTTAATTTGGCTCTGGCAGTTACTAAATGTTTCCAGTTGTCTGCTGTTGCTGCAACTTTATGGAGGGCTTCGCATCTTTCAATTTCTTTTTCTAGTTCTTTTGTGTGTGCGATTTCTTCCCTTTTACTAAATGATGTGTATGAGATAATATGTCCTCTTAAAGTGGCTTCAGCAGCTTCCCAGATTATGTTTGGGTCCATGTTAGGATCATTGTTTTCATCTATATAATTTTTAATCCATACCTTAATTTTTGATCTAAATGTTTCATCCCTAAGCAGTGAGGTATTGAATATCCATTGCCTACGAGTACACTTTTCTCCATCCAGACGAACGGTCAAGTCGATTCTCGCATGGTCTGATAGTGTGATTGGGTTGATACAACAGTTTTTTACCATATGCAGATGTCTTGAGTAGATTACAGAGTAAAAAGTAATCAACCCTAGAATATGAGACATTGGCATTTGAAAAGTATAGTGTAGTCTTTAACCTTTGGATTTAGTTCACGCCACACATCAACTAGGCCACTTTCTTTGCATAAACCTTTGAGTACTTTTATGGACTTTGGTTTGTTACTTTTAGACTGTGTGGTCTTGTCCATCTTCTGATTCAGTGCACAGTTAAAGTCTCCGCCTATGACCCCAAATCCTTTGCAGTTTTTGTTGAAAAGCAATATCATATCACCACAGGGGAAGAGAAAGCCAGGAAGACCCAGAAACAGCTGGAGAAGGTCTGTCGAGGCGGATCTCAAGGAAGAAAGAACATCATGGAAGGAAGCAGAGAAAATCGCCCAACACCGAACCAGCTGGAGAGATTTCATGAATGACCTATGCTCCCCAAAGAGCAAAAGGGTTTAAGTCAAGTCAATATCATATCAGACATAAATGCAGGGTCATCTGTGTTAGGAGCATAAATATTCCTTGCGGTTTTACGATAAAAGAGATATAATTAGCATTTTTTCGATAAATTCTTATTTTCGGTAAATCTTACAAAACATTGGTCAAAATGAAAATATACACATTGACTGCTGTTTTGATAGGGTTATGGTATTTACTCTTGGCTACAACATTTTTTAAATAAAACATTAACCTCTTAACATCCAAGGGCCCACATTTCGGCCCTCATGAGGACGATTCGCAATGCGCCACTTTGCTGACCTCTAGCGGCTCGGGTGTGCATTTATTTTAATACAATACATAGATAGAACTAAAGCCCTATTTGTTGCCTGTCAATTGCCCTTTCAGGTGACAAAATCTGTTCAGCGGTTCTCGAGTTACATGCCGATATGTGAGGCATGCGCCAAAGTACACATTACCACCCCCGAACTCCGGGGGCTCTAGCTCCGTTAATCATTTGGTGATCTTGAAACAATTTTGACTGGGTTGTAGCCAATGAGTGTGGCTTTCCAATGATACCCCATTATATGATAATTGGGGATCTAATACAGTCTCTATTGATCGATTTATGATAAAGAAAAACAGGCTTAACAGGTTCAAATAATGGCTTAAAGGGGAGATGAAGCGTTGAACAATATGAGCCTAGTTTGTTTGTTGTGTACCTTGGGTAAGACAGGGTCCTATAATCAAGTGTCAAATCCTGCTTATTTGTCTGAAAACTAAAATGTAATTTCCCCGTTTTGGCCATGGGCGGCGCCATTTTGATGGTGACATTACGGTGATGGTTTGGGCTGGCTCCCGGTTTACACTGCTGGTTAGATAGCTACGTAAATGTGGAGAGTCGTGAATAGGGATGCCCCGATCGATCGGCTAGCGATCGGTATCGGCCGATATTCAGTATAAATATGAGATTGGTGAATTCCGATAATGCTTTATTTTCGCCAATCGTGAAAACCGATCGATGACACGCGAAAAACATGATCCAATTCTCTTCTCTCTCTCGCACACAGCTGCTACTGCTGTGAGTAGCCTCCAGCTGCAAGGCTGTTGGCTGCTGCACGCCTTGCCCCTCCCCCTCCCAGACCCATGTCAACAAATGCTCCGGCAATAGTCGAGTGCATGAGACCTCCGTTAGCTAGGTAGCTAACGTTAGCAAAATGACCCAGTAAACTATTCACTTTAGTTTAATACATGAGGCATTGTCTAACGTTATCTGGCTGGCTAGCTACTGATAGCTCCTGATATCAATGTCTGATATCATCATTTTGGCATTTGTTTTCGCAGTTGTTGGCTAACTAGCTATCGTTCCGTGAGCTAACGTTAGCTGCCTAGCTAACATTACTGTTTAAACAAAATGACCCAGTAAACTATTCACTTTAGTTTAAACTTTAATATCAGGCATTGTCTAACGTTATCTAGCTGGCTAGCTACTGATAGCTCCTGATATCAACAAATGCTCCGGCAATAGTCGAGTGCATGAGACCTCCATTAGCTAGGTAGCTAACGTTAGCTCACGTTAGCTCATTGTTTAAACAAAATGACCCTGTAAACTATTCACTTTAGTTTAATACATGTTGTCTACTGTTATCTAGCTGGCTAGCAGTAGCTACAGATAGCTCCTGATATCAATGTCTTATAAAATAATTGACACCATTCGTTTTTGCAGCTGTTGGCTACAGTGGTGAATCCTCCTGGAAGCCGAGGGAAGCCAGGCTTCCCCATTAAAATATGAATATGAAATATGAAATATGAAATATGAAAAGAAACAAATATATATATATATATATATATATATATATATTTTTTTTTTATATATATATATATATAGTTTACAATCATAATCAAAAATCATTATTTTTCATCTCTGTGTTATGTTATCTCACTCTCTCTACACTGTCAGACTCACTGAGGCAGGCTGGCAGTCACTGTGCTCAGTCAGTCACTGCAGCTCAGGCAGGAGGGGAGGAGGGGGGTGTCTTTCCCTAGCTTCCACCACGTGATCCATCCAAAACCAATTATTAGCCAATAGGATTTGAGCTTATTAAAGCACTTTCCACATGATAACACTGGTCCCTCTGGCAGAAAAGTACTCTAGCATCCAGATACTGGCATCTAACGTGAGTCACGTGACAACGTCTGAACGCCATCCCCCCACGGGATTGATTGAAAATTGTATTAACAGAGCAGGCACGTTCGAATCCTCAAATAGTGTATCAAACATTTAGCACTTTATTAGCCATTTATTTTTCGCCGGCGGGATATTTACGGAGGACCAACACAGCACACCACTGTGGATATTATGATTTAACAAATCTATCTGTCCAGGAGGAGCGAGGAGGACCAGTTTATTGGCCAGGTAAGAAGCAGTTTCTAGCTTGGATGCTAAGTTACTAACGTTATCAGACTAGCTTGGATGCTAACTAACGTGATTGATTGATTGATTGAAAACTTTATTAACAGATTGCAGAATGGGTACAATACAGTACAGCTCAATACACACAATTGTTAAGGGGATGCAGACCAGAGAAAGACTTTCGTCTTGTTTACATCAGGGTCCCCCATTTTCAATTCATCAGGAGAATGGTCATGGTTTATTACTGCAACCCATCATGGGTTGGATGCTAAGTTACTAACGTTATCAGGCTAGCTTGGATGCTAACTAACGTGATTGATTGATTGATTGAAAATTTTATTAACAGATTGCAGAATGGGTACAATACAGTACAGCTCAATACACACAATTGTTAAGGGGATGCAGACCAGAGAAAGACGTTTGTCTTGTTTACATCAGGGTCCCCCATTTTCAATTCATATTGACATTTATGACATACACAATATACATGACATTTATGGCATAGGGACATATAGGTATTTAGTACTGATACATTTGTGACATATGCGGTATCCAAATATACAGTACTGTTACTCATAGATCCTGACAGAGTATATACATATGATATGATGGGGAGGGGACTGTACATTAGCAGGGGGTGGGTGGGTGGGTGGGAGAGAAATATACATCCGGTGGTGAGGAGACTGTACATTTGGGGCCAGGGGCTCGAATACGCAGTCACTTATTCCTCCATAGTAGCCAGGTTAATTTGGACATATGTACCTGTGATGTTTGTTTGGTTTATTTAATTCTTTTTGAGGCGTGCTGTCTTATAAATGCCAAGTACATAATAGTTGTTTCATGGACCAAGACCACAAGACCACATAGCGTCAAATGTTTTATCTGCTGACAAAGCACAATACCTGTTGGTTTTTAGTTCACTCATTGTTCAGGGAAACACATTGTTAATGACATTGACAGATTGTGAATTTTGTGATTGACTCAAATTATATTTATTTGGAAAAATAAATATAGTCACTTTATTTGAAGAGTCCAAACTGTTCTCTTGGCTTTGACTATAATGGTCAGAAGTAAATTAACTTAGATACTGTTATGCTTAACACCCAGTACTATTCACTTTACTTAATTTCTAAGATTAGATTAGATAATTTAGACCGGACTTTGAGAATGCCTGTGTTAGACCTACAGTATAATACTGCCAGTACCATCTCTGTGACGTCAGCATTTAACGTGAACAAACATGGCGGCACACTGGTTGATAAATTCTACACGAAGGGACATAACAAATAGTTTTTTCTTAGAAACGGCTTATTTTTATAACGTGATTTTTTTCTGTGGTTTATCTAAATACTAATTTGATGCTATGACTATGTTTATATTGCTATGCAACATCTCCCCTTTAAGTCACTTTTTGAGGAAAACTATGTATTTGCCTAAGTCATCACTTCATGATTCTGGCCACCTCTGGTAAGATTGCCTACATCCCATAGGCGGCGCGTCTATTAGGCACAGGTACAGACAGTAACCAATCACGCATAGGCTCAGGTTAAATAATGTAGCCAATCACATCATTCACATGATCCCGCAGCGTGTATATTTTTCCCAACGCAGTTTCACTTCCGCATTCAGTTTGCTGCGTTCTGAATCTCCGCCCGCCAATCCTTTGTAGCGAGGTAGTTAATCATATTGGATGCCTTCATTTGAACAATTGATTTGCACTATATGAAATGAGTGGGGCTCGCTGTAGTAGCCTATAGTGGGTGTATTGTATGAAATCAGAACCTGGACAGCACCGTTTGCGTGCAAGCAAAAAAGAAATAGGGAAAATGTTGCGCGCTCCACGCAAGTCCCATCCCATCTATAGCCTACCCTAATGTCCAGCTCACCCGCCGCCTATGCTACATCCTTCATTGAAAAGATCATGCTGTTGTAAAATGATGAATAAATATCATTATTCTATATTTGGTTCAGTTTATTCAGTTTTTCTCAAAGCTTTAAAATATGACATAAGCCATTAGTTTAAGAAGGTGGCGATATGTAACTATTACTGTAAACTGAACCATGCACAGCCATCATTTACCCTAGAAATTGATCATTAACTGGGTAGCAGAAAGAAACTGTAAGAAAATGGCAATGTTGATTAGACTAATTATGTTGTAGCCTGACTGGACTAAAAGTCAAGTTCTGTCTGATTTCCACTTGATATTGTTAGGTGGATTGGTAAAGGGACCATAAAATATGGCAAAATGCCAAATGGTTTTAAAGTTAGTTAAATTTAGACTATAGCTAGAAACAAATGAACTAGATGGAGACGGACATACATATACGTATGGTGCAATCTTGTGTTTCAGATTAAAGAATTAAGAAGAAAATAGACAAAGACAAAGACAGTCAGTGGTAAGTACACCAATGGGACTTTACTTTTTATTAAATTATTACAATTAACAATACAATTCTGCTGGGTGCAGAATTGTTGAAAGGGGGGCGGGTAGTATTTTTTTTTCTTAATTTATTTACAATTGCTTTAATATTGCCAGTGTAATTGCCCCAGCAGGTTCATATTGTGCATTTCCACCGTTTCTTCTGGAGTTTATACTTTACACATAACAGCACACTTCCATCATGTTCACTTGCCTGCCCATCAGCTTTCTCCACTGCTCTGTTGGCAAATAGCCAATGCAACATAGAACATTTAATTGCAAGTGTTTTGAACATAATAAACTGTATATAAACTGTAAACAGCCCTACATTTCCTTTGATGATGTTTCGCAATGACCCATTTAGGGGCTAATATTTTCTGTTTGGTGGAAATTATGAACGGAATTATGCACCCTGAGCATCGGGTCCCCCCAGGGCTGTGTTCTCAGCCCCCTGCTGTATTCACTGTACACACATGACTGTGTGGCCAGGTTCAGCTTCAACTCCATAGTGAAGTTTGCGGATGACACGTGATGGTGGGGCTGATCTCTAACAACGACGAGAAGGCCTATTGGGAGGAGGTTGATGTACTGGCACTCTGGTGCCGGGATAACAGCCTACTCCTGAACATTGGTAAAACCAAGGAGCTGATCATGGATTTTAGGAGAATACAGCAGGCGACACACACGCCACTGTGGATAAATGGGGCTATCGTGGACAGGGTGAGCAGTTTTAAGTACCTGGGAGTCCACATCACAGAGGACCTGACATGGACAACACACATAGACTCTGTGGTAAAAAAGGCGAAACAGCACCTCTATCACCTGAGACAATTAAGGAAGTTCAGAGTATCGGGGAAGAGACTCCACTCCTTCTATTCCGGGGCTGTAGAGAGCATTCTGACTGGAAACATCACTGCCTGGTTTGGAAACAGCACGGCCCAGGACAGGAAGGCCCTACAGAGAGTGGCGCACTCAGCAGAGCGTACTACGGGTATTGCACTACCACCACTTCAGGACTTATATAACAGGAGGTGCAAATCCAGAGCCTGCAGAATAATGAAGACCCCCACCACCCCAACAACAGCCTGTTCAAGCTGCTCCGCCCCCCTCTTTTGTGCCTAGCAGCCAACAGCTGTAGCCATGTTTCAGGCCAGGTTACACGACTCAGGTCTAGTCATCACCCATGACCACCTTATTCCAAACCTGCGTACCACATCTGTTCACAAAAGTTCAACCTGGCCCCCCTTCAGGGTCAAATGAATAAAATAAACTCAAAATTACCACACCCCCTTTAAAATAAGAAACAAAATAAACTCTGTCATTCAAACAAATGATATGAAACAAAATAAACTCTTTCATTCAAACAAATGATATGAAACTAAATAAACTCTTTCATTCAAACAAATGATACCAAATGATAAGCGATAATAATTCCAGTTCTAAGTGTTTTGATATCCTTCTTATTCTGTTAGACAAGCCAACATTCCTACTATATATTCAACAAATACTAAATGTGGTCTGCTGGTCCTCACAGCTGGTATTTGATCCTGACACAAGATCTAACATCCTGTCTATTGTTAGGCCTTCACCAGATAACAGAATCGTGTTACGACCTGCCGGTTTTCTGGCCACAGTCCTACTACATATTACCTAATGCTTTGATTATTTACGACCTGCTATCAACAGCCTCAATCACTCACTGAAATCAAAAGACATAGACAAAAACCAGACAACACTCAAATCATCCACAGATTACTAGGTAAACACTCAAAGACAAAACCATTCACGCTTGTTTCACTCATGCAAACAAAAACTGTCATTTCACATAATGCACAACAAAACACAACTCATTAATCATCATTCAAATTCACAAACAATTGTTAGTCGTTCTTCCTCCCTTCACTCAACACAGACTAATACAGTCTACACTCACTCTCTGCTCCCCTACTCTCATTCTAAGAAAGGCCTAGCAACCCTTCTCAACCTGAAGTCACCCCGGCCTGCTAGAACCGCGATAACCTCAGGCTATTCCTTCAATCAAATAGTCAGCCACATTCAACGTAATAACTGCCTCTGAACTGACTCCCTATCGAATTATCTCGCTCACACTCCAACTGTGTCCTGAATTAGCCCCCTCCTGTCTCACCTTCCTGTCACCCTCTATGTCCAGCATGCTCACGTCTCGTCTCCCTGTTGTAAAAATACCTCTACTGTTATCTTTCACCAACTGCCCTCTGCAATCTTCACCTCGGACCCCTACTCCTTATCTGGCTGTAACAGTGATCATAAACAACAGGTTTACCCAAATTGCTATCTATTAAACAACAGATGGACCCCATCCCCCTTTTGCATAAACCCCCCTTGGCATTAAGGCCCTATCTACTCCCTCTGTGAATATAGGCTCCCTGTAAATCATCAAAGGGTTAATCACACATTCCTGTACTTCTAGGGAGAAGGTTAATCCCCCTCCCCAGAGTTAAAATGAACATACATTTGCCTGTTTCAGTCAAACCTACAGACAATAACACTTATCTTAACCACAGTGAAACTATGGAATGAAAGCAAATTATTACAATTATTGTAAACACAATCATTTATCAAAAAAATGTCATCACTGCAATAAAATTGTACTCCAGCTCAGCAAGCCTCTTTTCTATAAATTATCCTTCTTCATTAGTCAGAGGCCTGCATCAAGCATTAATATACACATTAGCTTATGCCAATCAACAGTGCATTAAAGATTTAACAATCTAAAACAAGCATAAACACAACATCACTTATCTATACTAAAACATCTTTCAAAACAATTGCACAACCTAAACAGATTTAAAAATCACAATTTAACACACCATGTAATCAATGTACAAATACAAGCAGTTCATCAAGGCCACTCGTTTAAGAAATAAAACATTATTTTCACAACACAGCAAAAATATACACTTCTCTTCCTCCGCCATTATGCAACGGAACGAGACGATAAAAAAAACTACAACTAAAATGGCCGCTACGGCGCTTCCTGTCAAATTCGGAAGTTGTTCTCTGCCAGCCCGCCGCTGGTGGTCACGAGTTGCATAATGCTATACAGTCTCTACACAAAACACCGTCAACTGTCTCCAGTATAACGCAACCCTACGTCACACGTAGTACAAAATATAATAACGTACGTTCATACAACATGAAAATAATCATCCGTACCCTGCACATCAGCATCGTTAGCACAGTTAGCTTATTAGCCCCATTAGCTTAGCTTAGCATAGGTAGCTTAGCTTAGCTTAGCTCTAATAGCCAGCTCCCATTTTCCCAAGGGTGCACCGCGGTGCTCTCGCACAGAGCCATACAACATTACAACCGAAGCGTCCTACTTTTGCAAATAACTCTCAATCAACGTTATTATTAAACAATCGCTCCACGCCCCAATATCCCTTATCTACCGCCACCACACCGCTTCTAATCATAACATTGCGCAAGCCCTTATCACGCCGTTACCCCCTAACCGCTCATACCAGCTAAGTAGCTAGCCAGCATGATGTGATGGTTCAACATTCCCTGGGATCCGCGCATTATGCGATGTTCCTATATGCGTTCAAGATCCGCACAGTCATCCAATTCAACGCTACCCGGTCGGATAAAAATTACACGCGCATCCCTCCACGAGAACTATATAACAGTACTTTTGTAATATAATACATATACGCATTCATTCATAAGTACTAAACCCATTTACCCACAGCTAACATGTTTACACACAAACTCCCATTCATAAGTGCTCACTTATTCCACACGAAACGTCCAACAACAACAACATAATTTCCTCCTCATTATCATCTCAGCCGGCCGCCTTTTTAAGTACTAACTCTAAACGCGACTCACGCAATAACGGTATAAAACATCTCAAATTTAGCAGGCCTTTCTGCAGGATTTATGCAGATTTCATCCTTTTCTTTAAACTTCCTGTGCTCACAGGCAGAAAAAAATGCCTAATCCTTTCCTCTGGTTCGGACACAATGGGCAAACAAGAGTCGAAAGTTGTATTATAGCCACACGGTCTGCTTCTGGTGTCACGCTACAATACTCAAAACACACTTATTGACTCCATAACGTTTATACATCCACCACGTCATTCGGAAGCCCGGCGGCTACTTGATTAAAACTAATATTGTACGCCCTCGGCACCACTCTATCTCGTGTCTACTGTCCATAGCCCAACAAAAGGTTTGATACACATCATACTCGCCTTTATATATCCACCATATCTCTTACTCGCCTTGAGCACGGCTAGAGATAGATTACGGGATATATTCAAGTAAGCACCTTCTATTAAAGCAACAGCACCAGGCACGAGAGTTCATTCGTTTCTGTCCGTAAACAGAGGTTCGAAATGATCCAGCTCATCTTTGACTTGCTAAGAGTCCTGGACAAATGCAGGCCTTTCAGCAAACCAAATAACATCTTTGAACGTCGCCCCACTTAATCACTTCAAAATGTTCTCATTACATCCACTTAAGATTAATGACGTAAACTCAACGCCGAGATATCAAACGCCACGTAACCACTCACTTACCCGCGTGATCCTATACCACTGATCCACACTGTAGTGACGTCTCCAATATTAGATTATATTAACCTAAGCACCTTCACCCTATCTGCGCTCTCATTCAGAATCCGTCTGTACAGTCGAGGTCAGAGTCGATCATTGTGATTCCCGACTCCACTGGCCCTCACAGACACAAACATCACATCCAGGAAGCGCGGTCTACACTTAATAGAACTCATCTCTGCTCTACCGCTCTACCCCCCTGCACGCAAAAACAACACCCACCCCGGGCCCCAACTGGTGGCTACACGACAAAATACACAACCCCGTTCTCCCCTTCCAGACAGCAAAACTCTGCACTGCAACACCTTAACCCCGGTCCTTTCTACTGCTTGCTCTCAATATGGGAACAATGCAGAACGGGTCTAACAACGGCACCATTTCTGTCATATATTCTAATCAATATCTAAGGTTATTTACAGTACAATGAGGTTGCTATCTGGAAAGGAAGAAGGATCATAACGATAGAATGGTCTTCTCTACTGAGTGGAGAAATAAACTGTGCAGCCCGACAACAGGAACTATAGTTCAAAACTCATTTGATTTATTGCCAAAGGGCTCAGAGTGAATTAGAAGGTTGTTTTACATACAGGGATCATTTCATATTAAGATAAGATACGATAAGATATTCCTTTATTGATCCCCTTGGGGAAATTCAGGCATCATAGCAGCATGGGGGGGAGGGGGCGGGGGGGGGGGTACAGGTAGTAAAACAACACAGTGTACAGGTAGTAAAAACAACACAGGCAGTGTAAACAATTTGGTCAATATGGTCAATATAATTTACTAATTTACAGTGTCACATAAGGTGCAGTATGCATAAGGTAGTGTTATAATTTAATATCTACTTAGTATACATTATTCACAGTATCAAGGTATCCACTGAAATATACATTATTCACAGTATCACAGTATCACAGTATCCACATAAGGTGCAGTAAGCCTAAGGTAGTGTAGGTTGTCCTCCTTGGGTTCCTATAAGTCCCAGGTCAATGTCTGGTAGCAGTCGCTGTCGCTGCCCCCTGTTGTGGAGCCTGGAGGCTGCTAGTCGCTGCCCACTGTTGTGGAGCCTGATGGCCGCTGGTATGAAGGACTGTCCGAGGCGGTTAGTTGAGTGTCGGGGGGGAATGAGTCAGTGGCTGAACGAGCTTCTCATCTTGACTAGCTCGTCGTAGAGGGGGTGGTAGGGGTTCTCCATGATGGCAGCCAGCTTCCTTATCATCCCCCTCTCTGCCATCACCTGCAGCCCTGAACGCTCGCACCAAGGCTTATAACCTGGGCAGAGAGTCAGGAAATATGGAAGAGTACAAGGCTTCAGTCTACACTCTGCGCAAGGCTGTTAAACTTGCTAAGAGGACATATGCTGATAAACTGGAGACACAAATGGCACAAAACGCCACAAGAGGCTTGTGGCGGGGACTGAAGACAATAACTGACTACAAAGTCAGCGCCCCCTCAATGGGGAGCGACGACGCCTCTCTCGCGGACAAACTCAACTCCTTCTACGCTCGGTTCGGTGTAGACAGTGTCGCCGCTAGCCCTCTGGCTAGTGACGTCACTGGCGCACCGGCTGTTGTGGAGGGGGGGGGGGCAACCGCGGGGGGGCGGGGGCGCTCTCTCGTTGTCGGAACACAGTGTGAGAAGAGCATTTATGCAGGTGAACACCAGGAAGGCTGCTGGCCCAGATGGAATAACAGGACGCATACTTAAGTCCTGTGCCAACCAGCTTGCCCGGGTGTTCACCGCCATATTTAATCAATCCCTGGCGGAGTCAGTGGTCCCTGCCTGATTCAAGATGTCTACCATCATCCCTGTACCGAAGAAACCCTCCCCAACATGTCCAAATGACTACAGACCGGTGGCACTCACCTCTGTGGTCATGAAATGTTTCGAGAGGCTGGTCAAGGACCACATTTGTGCCTCCCTCCCCAGTGATATGGACCCTATGCAATTTGCATACAGGACAAACAGGTCCACTGATGACGCGGTCTCCCAGGTACTGCACAGCACTCTCTCCCACCTTGACCGTCAGAAGGGGGGCTATGTGAGACTGTTGTTCATTGACTACAGCTCAGCGTTCAACACCATAGTCCCCACCAGACTGGTGGACAAGCTGATCGAGCTAGGTCTGAGCTAGGATCTGTCATGGTCAACACACATAGACACAGTAGTAAAGAAAGCGAAGCAGCGCCTCTACCACCTGAGACAGTTAAGGAAGTTCAGAGTATCGGGGAAGATACTCCAGTCCTTCTACTCAGGAGCTGTAGAGAGCATCTTGACCGGAAACATCACTGCCTGGTATGGAAACAGCACGGCACAGGACAAGAAGGCCCTACAGAGAGTGGTGCGCTCAGCCAAGCGTACCACGGGTATTGCGCTACCTCCCCTGCAGGTTCTATACAACAAGAGGTGCAAATCCAGAGCCTGCAGAATAATGAAAGACCCCCACCACCCCAATAACAGCCTGTTCCAGCTGCTGAGGTCAGGCAGACGCCTGCGAACCCCAGCTACTAGGACGGAGAGGCTCAGCTTCTTCCCCCAGGCCATCAGAGCCTTGAACAATGAACATTGAGTGCCACAGAAACTGAACTATCCACACACAAGCACACACGAGCACACACACGACACGCACGCTCACACACTAGCAGCCACTTTAACACGAGCGGGCACACACTCATGCCGCACACACGCACACTTATGGCCAAGAGGAAAGGCCACTTTAAATTAGTATAACAGGAACAGTGTATTGCACTACTAAAGCTACCTAGCATGTCCTATATGCTCTGTAAATACTATGTACAAATACCGAGATGTCACACCATGTTACCTGTTACCTGTTTATTGCACAATGTTGTTTTTTTATTGGATTCTATTATATGTTGTACCACTGTATTTTTATTGGATTCTATTATATGTTGTACCACTGTATTGCACATCGTCGCGGGCAAGACCACCCGCATTTCATTGTATACTTGTATGCCGTGACAATTAAAACTCTTGACTTGACCTCAAGTCTAGGTAGCTCGACTCCCACCACGGAGCTAGCCTTCCTCACCAGCTTGTTGAGCTTGTTGGTGTCCCTTGAGTTGATGTAGCCTCCCCAGCATATATTACATACATATATATTACATCAAAACATGTTGTATAAAGGATTAATAAGGTTTGCACATCAAACCCAGTATGTACATAAAACAGTAATCATGTTTATCAAATGAAATAGAGAATACCTTTTGCCATCACATAGTTAAACCTGGTCCCAAATACATTTACTATATCACACAAAACAGTGATTTCATACAGTTTACTTACGTCATGGCAAGAGCAGTACAGTCTGTGGGTGGGTGCTGGTAGAGACGCAGACCCTAGGGGGTCTGGCCTGTCTCTCTAACCATACGTTATCATTTATATACCCTGATATCCACCAATCATAGCAGTCTAATATTTTAAAGTGGTCCAATCAGGTTTGTCTTCTGGGGGCTGGTCCGCCCCTGTCTTCCTCCTTGTGTGGGCTGGTCTGTGGCTTCTTGATGAATGGACAGTTTAACACTAAAACCTTTTCTAATTTGTACCTTAAATGTAAGAAGTTACATATATATTCAGCATTAACCCAATGTGGAGTTTGTCTATATTTTTTTTATGACTTATACTTTATTGCATATTTTTTCTTTTTGCACACAGTACTTCAGGACAATACAATGAATGACATATTTTGCATCAGCATGGGTCAGTCCTGAAGGACAACATAGACACCTGGACCCCTAACGTCTAGGTTACACTGATACCCCCCATATAAAGACATTATAATAAGTAAACCTAAACAAACGAAAAATTCTACCATAACAAAAAATAAATAAAAAATAAAAAATAGAAAGATAAATTAGACTAAGCCGAGAATATAATGGGAAGTAGTACCAAAACAGAAAGAAAACACCAAACGAAAAAATAAATCTACATTAAAACATAGAGCCATTCTTGTCTACTTAAACATGGTGCATTTGTCAGGTATTATATACTCTTATTACATGGCGTTTTCACATTCGCCGAAATGCTTGCTTGTGATTGGTCATTAGCCCCCGACAGCGGTGAATTATTTTTCGATAACCACCGGTGATTATTGTTTTTCACAGTAATCAAGCCCCACTGACACACACTGTTTCAGTGCAGCCAATCAGACACACCTGCCGGGCTGCCCGCGATAATAATAATCACTTTATTTGGGCTGACAGAGCCACAGAACAACTGCGATTTGGCAAATGAATTAGGTATATTGTAAGTAAGTTAGCCATGTAATAAGCGGGATAATGTATAGCTAATGTACTCGCCGAGGCGGCTCGGTATTTTAAACTCCGTGTCGGTCAATTATTTTGCGACAATGACCTCGTAGCTATACATTAACCCTTACATGTGCATCGTCGCTGTCTTAGACAAGTGTGCCCCTCCTCCTTTTATAGTGAGTGAAATTGCAAATATTTCCCCCATTTGCTAATATATTTGTCTCCTTTCTCTCCTAAACTAAAAGATATTTTCTCATAGGCAGCTACCCTACCCAGTTCTCCACTCCACTCTCAGAATGACGGGCCTTCTGGTGCCTTCCAGCCTCTCATTATGATCTATTTGCCTATCATAATACTAGTCTGTATCCAATCAGCTAGGGGCTTTGCGATATGGCTAAGACTGCAGGGATCCCCCAGGATATATAAACCAGAACAGAAATCATACTCCGTCCCTGTGACCTCTGTGATGTAGTCATGTATGTTACTCCAGAAGTCGCTGATTTTCGGACATGACCAGAGTGCATGGACTAGGTCCCCCTCCCCTGTGTGACATTTCCAGCAATCTGGGTTCTCTTTCAGGCCCAGTCTATACATTTTAGAGGGGGTCCAATAAATGCGGTGGAAGATCTTGAATTGTATTAGCCTTGTTCTAATATCCCTGGACACCTGTTTGGGGATCCCCGAGATTATATCCCAGTCCTCTTGCTCAAATGTGACCCCTAGATCCTTTTCCCAGACTATTTTGAGAGCAGAGGATATCCCACTGCCCTCCCTGTCGATAAACATGGAATAGTAGACCGAGGCCTCATGTCCCAACCCAGAAATAGCCAAAATCTTTTTCAGCAGGTCTGTACCCTGGGGGAGGGTCTGTGGCGAGCCAAATGTGCCTATGAGAAGATGCCTCAATTGTAAATATCTCCAAAATTGATTGTTGGCCAGCTGATATTGTTGAATCAGTTTTTCAAAAGATTTTAATGCATCGTCTTCATAGAGGTCCCCCAGGGTGAGGATGCCTTTGTCTATCCATCCCTTCCACATAAAGGGGGATCTGCATATACACAATTTTGGGTTGGCCCATAAGCCTGCTGACAGGCTTAAATGTGGGTTGATATGAAAGATGCAAGACACCTTCTTCCATACGGCCTGTATGTGAGAGATAATAGGGTGAGTTCGGGCAGTTGGTGGTAATTTAGCTGTAATATACGACAGTGGGGGCAGCCGTGTGTATACCGACTGCTCCATTATGTACCATGGAGGCGCTCTCTCAGGGGGCAGGGCCCACTGTGTCATATGTCTGAAACTGTAAGCATAATGATATAGTAATAATTTGGGGAGACCCAGGCCACCTCTGTCCACAGGCTGTTGTAGTTTACCAATACGCATCCTGTGTCTTTTACCGTTCCACAGGAATGTGTTGCATATTCTATCAAATTGTTTAAAATACTTGCTAGGTATTGCTATCGGCAGTGACTGGAGGAGGTAGTTTACTCTGGGAATGCAGTTCATCTTAAGAACATTAACCTTGCCCCATAGTGACAAGAAAAGGGGAGCCCATCTCTCCACATCCGCTGAGATTTTGCCTAGTAGTGGGTCAAAGTTGACACTAACAATGTCGTTTACTTGCTTGGGGAAAAGAATCCCTAGATACCGAATACCCTTTTCAGGCCACTGAAAGGAGCCATCTTTAAATAGTGATTTGGGGCAGTATGACGTTAGGGGAATAGCCTCCGACTTCGACCAATTAACCTTATACCCTGAAAATCTTGAGAACGTATCTATTGTCTTGGGTAGTCTTGAGCAAAGGAGAAAGGGGTGACCCTTGGCGTGTCCCGTGGCCTAGTTTGAAATATGAGGAGATTATCCCATTTGTTTGCACCGCTGCCTCCGGTTGGTTATACAACAACTTCACCCATTTTATAAAGGTCTGACCGAAACCAAACGCCTCCAGGGTTGAAAATAAGTACTCCCATTCTACGCTGTCAAACGCCTTTTCCGCGTCCAGTGAGATGGCGGCCGTTGGTTCATTATCGCTACTGACTGCCCACATTACATTGATAAGGCATCTGACGTTATCAGGCAAATTTCTTTTGCGAATAAACCCAACTTGGTCAGGATGCACCAGGGAGGATATTACTCCATCCAAACGGTTTGCCAGTATTTTGGAAAGCACTTTTACATCCTGGGAAATCAGGGAAATTGGACGATAATTCTTGCACTCGGAGGGCTCCTTATCTTTTTTCAATATTAAAGATATCAAGGCCTGTGATAGGGTGGGGGGTAAATAGCCTCTATCCAAAGCTTCAATATACATACTCTGCAGTAGAGGTGTCAACTCTGTTGAGAAGCATTTAAAGAACTCAGCTGTAAGACCATCAGGCCCCGGCGCTTTACCGGACGGCAATTTCCTAATAACCTCATCTTCTGTTATTGGGGCGTCTAAATACTCACGTTGAGCCGCGTCTAATGTAGGGAGATCCAGCCCGCTAAAAAATAAAGGAATTTCCTGCTGTGTCGCCTTGGAAGAGGAAGTGTAAAGACCCATGTAGTATTCTTTGAAAGCATTGTTAATATCACTAGCCTTAGTCACGACGGCTCCCCCCTGTACCTGAATAGCCGAAATAGTGGATGATGACTCCTTGTGTTTAATATACCTGGCCAGCAACTTCCTGGCTTTGTCCCCCGATTCAAAGTAATTCTGCCTGGCCCTAAACAATCCAAACTCGACCTTCTGTGAAAGGATACAATTATACTCATACTTTAATTGAGTTACAAGCCTTAAGTTATTTGGTGATATTTTTTGTTTGAGCTGACCCTCCGCAACCAGCAGCATTTTTTCTAAATCGCCAATTTTTTTGGCGTTCTGCTTTTTCTTATATGATGCATATTGAATTACGTGACCCCTCACAAAAGCCTTCAGAGCTTCCCAAGCAACCCCTGCTGATGGCGCAGAAGGAACATTTGTCTCTATATACATATCAATCTGATTTTTCAGCATGGCTTTAAAGTCTGTATCCTGCAATAGAGACGAGTTAAATCTCCATCTAGAGGACCTCTTTGCACGGTCAATGGGGAGCAGCTCAAGGGTCACCCTTGCATGATCTGACACTATAATGTTGCCAATTGAACAGGCCAATGTAGATGGGAGCAGATCTTTAGAGATAAAAAAATAATCAAGCCTTGAGAATACACCGTGAACCGAAGAAAAAAAGGTATAGTCCCTCCCCTTAGGATTTAGAGTACGCCAAGCATCTACCAGCCCCAATGCAGAACACATTCCTCCCACTGTGGAGGTTGATCTGGGGGGTCTAGCAGTGGTTGGTGTACTTCTATCCAGAACAGCATCCATAGTAATATTCAAGTCCCCTGCCCATATGATTGGATAGTCACCCATGTCATTTAATTTACATTCCAGGTCAGTAAAAAACATTGGGACATCCCCATTAGGAGCATATGTATTGGCTAGGATAAATACTTTCCCCTGAATCTCAGCCAAAATAATGACAATCCTCCCTTCTTCATCTTTGAGTTCTCTCAGACATTTAAATTGCAGCTGTTTGTTCACTAGTATAATGACTCCCCTACTTTGACTGGTACCGGCACTGCAGAACACGTGACCCACCCATCCCGTACATAAGCGCTTTGATTCATCCAAAGACAAATGACATTCCTGCAAAAACATTATATCATACCTGGAGGATTTCAATTTATAAAGTACCTTGTTCCTCTTGATTACATTACCCAATCCATTTACATTCCATGTGGCGAGGCACAGTTTATTATTATTCTGAGCAGACATGGGCGTGTAGAATAGTAATAATGACCGATGATATACTGACAACTAAGTGAAGTATTTTTAACCATGTCGACAAACGCAGGGCTCTTGACAAAAAACAATAATAAAAAAAAACATGACACGCTGTAAACAAAACATAGCGTGATGAAAAAAACACAAAAAAAAAACTAAAACAAAAACACAGACAGATACGATTCTGGTCCATAATCCGTCGGTAGAGTGGTTCGCTCTGAGCGCCGCCCACCCGCGGCATTGTTTTGGCAAAAGTTTGCGCACGTTTGTCATAAAGTGACATCATTCATTCTCAATGAATTAGCGAGAGTCCAGCTCGTTTAACGCTAAAGGATCGCTAACGGGATATTGAAGGACAGCCGGTAGGCTAGTAAAAGGAAATGAGAAGAAATCAAAATAAAAAATATCAACCCCGCTCATCCATAACGAGCGAATATAGAACAAGTCATACCGCAAATGTCATACGTGGGGGATAAGTAGCAAGTAACCAAGTCACTGCGTTATTCAATAGTCTTGTAGGCTAGTCCCCAGTTGGCTCACAGTCAATATACTACACCTTACCAGCTAGGATGATTCCCTTTCATACCGCTGCACTCAGCTGGACCTTGAACAGGTTAGCAGCCCTCAGATAAGCTAGCGAGCTAGCCAGCCAGCTTGCTCAGCGAGCTTCGGATGAAATCCATGGCTTTCTTCAGGTTGTCAAAGCGCCTGGATCCCTCGCCGGTGTCAATTCTGAGTGTGGCAGGGCGCTGCAATGCAAATTTAACCTGCCGTTCATGAAGGGCTTTCTTGCAGTCTTTGAAGGCATCCCTCTTAGCCTGTGTGCCCCTGGAATAGTCAGGGAAAATCATGACTCGTTTTCCATTCCATCTCAGCTCTCCCTTCTCCTGCGAGGCGCTTAGGATCTTGTCTCTATCTCCCGAGCGAAAGAATCTTGCGATCAACGTGCGGCTTCTGCTTCGGTCCTCCGGGGCGGAGTGGGGAGTCAGTCTGTGAGCACGCTCGATGTACCACCTATTAGCGGGGGTAGTGATGCCCAGCAGCTCCGGTATGAGATTCTCGAGGAAGGTATTTGCGTCCCATGTCTCGCTGCCCTCCGGTATCCCGACGAAGCGTAGGTTATTGCATCTGCTTCTGTCCTCCATGTCGTCCATTTTATCACGGATAGCCTCCATCTCAGCTCTGGTAGCGGGTGGTTCAGACTGTAGCTGTTTGTCGGCGTCCTCCAGAAAGCCCAGTCTCCCCTCCACGTCACTGATCCTTGACACAAGTGATGTCAGTTTCCCTTCCATCGACATGGTGGCTTTGCGAATTTCACCCAAGCTTTGCATCTCTTTAGATATTTTCTTCAGGATTATAAAAATATTCGCTATGTCCTCCCCCGTCGAATTTGCACTTTCTTCTGTAGTAGGAGATTCATCATCGCCATCTTGGTCCACGTTGGGACCCCCCGAGCGTAAACCTTCCTTTTTAGTGGTACTCTGAGGTGGATTTTTCTGTTTGCTCGCCATTTTCAGACTCCCAAGATGATCGCTCCTCTATGACGACTTTGTTGTGTCTATTTGCCGACTAAGGATACTGTTTTCGGATATAAATCTAGATGCCGCTGCGAGCAGCTCTCTCTCAAGCGGCCATCTTCTTCACCGCGTCACGTGACTCAAATGAGTTTGTCTATATTTTAATACCAGATTTCCTATATAAATCACAAGCCTGCTTTTTCCAGACTGAATTTATAGTTCTAAGGTTTAGGTTCTAGCAAGCTTTACAACCAGAGTGAAATAGCATTATTACTTAAATAACCAGTTTGACATTCTAAATGATATTCAAATACCTTTTATCTACTAAGTCAGTTTAATTAATATGATCTTGTTTGTGAATTAGTTTCCATATAGCTTAAGCTATTCTCAGAAGCAGTTTAGGTCTGTAATCAGACCTCTGTTTCTCTGCCTGTAATCTGCTCAGCTGTCTGCTGCTGAAATCTGCTCTCAGCTGGGTGTGACTTTTTCAGTTCCTTTGTTCTCGTGTTGAGTACATCTGTTTAGAGTGAGGGTTTGTTGAATGTCTCTTGAATACAGTTCAACAACAGCGGGGGTTTCATAGGGTCTCAAACAGTTCCTGTCATGCTAGTATCACCCCTTAGGGCACACCAGACTTTTGCATTATGGTTTTTCTAATTATACACACATATTAGTTATGAAATACACAGTCAAGGATACCACACGGTCAGGCAAGCGCCTACGCACACACGCAGCATGAACAGCAAGACTAAGGCCCTGTCCAGATGAAAACTATTTAGATCTTTTTCGTTTTCATTTCGTTTTCATTTAAAAAAAGGTTTCCGTAAAAACGAAATCGACTCGAGAAATAAGTGCGTGCCACAAATTTACAAAATAAAGTTTTTTCCTATTTTAGACGTCGCTCTTTTATTTTGAAACCTCCCGACCGGATGTGTTATTGTTGTTTTGTTGCTAGCAGAATAACTTTTTGTCGTCCGGTTCTGTGCTTTTGAGCTAACGTAACGTTAGTTTCCAAAGGAGAGGAGAGAGAGAGACCGTGGCTCACATGCACAAAATGCAGCTACAGCCTACAGCAATCGATGATGAGGAGAATTTTAATCGGGAGGAGAGAGAGAGCGTTTCAAAGCCGTATATAATATGGTGCACGCAGCTCAAACTACCCATTGTATTAAATTAATTGATTGATGTTTAACTTGTCCCTGTGTCCAGTCCTTTCGACTAGCAAACGTCTGTATTTAACGTTACCTCAGGATACCACTGTCGTATTGTAGCAAAAGTTGTCTGTATTTAACGTCACCTCAGGATACCACTGTCTATTGTATTTAGTTGGTTGGCTATTTAGCTAATGTTGATAGCATTGAATAGCATCAACGCTAGCTGGCTGGCTACAGCTCAACACCAGCCATGGGAACACTATTTACTAAATTATGGAGGCTTTTTAATCATCAAGGTAAGAGAGGATTTGTCATGATCAACTGAAGGCGTATGCTATGGAACAGTATGTGCTTGGCTACTACTTGGGTTTTCAGAAAAAGGCCCACTATGTGACGCTAATCTCTAGCTAGTAACGTGTATTTCATCACAGTAGCCTCCCGGTGTTTAATAAACACTTCTAGCCAGGAGGACATATCTGGACATATAAGACATATATGTATCATGTTTCTTTTTTTGTTGGCTGGGTTTGCATGCGGATTAAGGGAGATGTCAATCTGTTGTTGACGGTGGTAGTACAGGCGCAGTACATTTAGCTGTAAAAGCCTGATCAAGCTCAATAGCTTCTGTAACACGAACGCAACTACTCTGTACATTAGGGGTAGGAATCACCAGAGGCCTCACGATACGATACTATCAAAATACTTTAGTCACGGTACGATAGTATTGCGATACTAAATATATTGCGATATGCTCAGTATTGCGATATTAATATTGCAATATATTGCGATTTATTCCTTTTTTCAACTGCAAAGTAAAACTGTCAACATGTTTTATCTAATAAAATAAAGTTCAGTCTGTTCATCTCACTTCAATAATTTTTATTGCAGAACATGGTATTTTCTCAAGCAGACAGATGTAAACACTGTAATCTGTGTTGCATGTACCTGACAAACTGAACTGTTTGTATTACATCATATTACGTCATATTCCAAGTTAAAGGGGAACTATTTTACTATTTCTTTCACTATTTGGGCACTTTTACACAATTCCTGTGAGTCTATGGAACACCTCTGTAATATATATATTTTTTTTATTCATTGTTTTGTATTTCTAATCAAGTCCTCAAAAACAGCATTTTTCTACCTCAAGATCTCGAGCTGTTTTGAGCCTGGGTTCCTAAACTACTGCGCAGCGTCGGCCCCGCCTGAACATTAACATGCAGCGGTGTCTTTATGACATCACATATAGGGCACATTTTCAAATGACTCAGTTCAGTGAGGGTGAATATTGTGAGAGGAGAATTGGAAGAATGCGCCAATATGAGAATTTTGAGACATAGATCATATTAATATAAGTTCACATAGCTAGGAAACAATGCTAAACACTCAAAAAGGCCATTTATAAGATAGTTCCCCTTTAACTGAATGCACACGTGTGCGTGTGTGTGGACTACTGTACTATATTACAGGTATTGAAATTAACAATGCAATTTTTTTTTATAATTAATTAAATATCGATACTTGGCATCCCAGTATCGCCACGCAAAGTATCGCAATACTACTACGTATCGATATTTACCCCCACCCCTACTGTACATGCCATTGTTGTTGTGATGTTTGGCTGAGTTTGCACATGCGGGTTAAGGGAGAGGTGGGCTATCACGTAATCGGTTCAGGAAAAGACTTGTATCGCTTGTAAAGACGGCAACGCAAGGGGAGCATCTTCAGAATTTCCCACTCTGGGACCCGGTTTCAGAAAATAGCATCTTCATGCTCCCAGAAATGCAGTTCCATGTGGATGAAAGGTGCATACGATCAAATACTTTGACTGATACGACCGAAATCGGTTTCGTCTGGACATGGCCTAAGGCTCAGCTTCTTCCCCCAGGCCATCAGAACATTGAACACTGATCTCTCCACACACAAGTACACATGAGCACCAGTGGAGGCTGCTGACCAAATTTTTTGGTGAAGCAGAAATTATTATATTATATTATATATTAAATTATATTTTTTAAACATCCCCAACGCTGCAACACCCCCATTCCTCCCAGGTGTCAGGCTCCTCATTCGCTTCCATTGATTTTGGGGACCATGTTTAAATATCATACTTCTGAAGTATAAACAAACTATACTGCTGTGACGATTTCAATAAAACAGACCATTCTGAGTCAATGGTATGCAAAACTGTACATTGGAATATCTTAACATGTATTTACCACCTTCCTCTGCACGAGGCCACAGATGGGTTTTATGTAACACAATGAATGAATGAATGAATGAATGAAAACTTTATTTAACAGATTGCAGAATGGGTACAATACAGTACGGCTCAATACACACAATTGTTAAGGGGATGCAGACCTGAGAAAGACTTTCGTCTTGTTTACATCAGGGTCCCCCATTTTCAATTCATCATAACATGACATACAGATAGACAGTACTGCTACATCTATATATGACATACAGAGATATAGACAGTACTGCTACATCCAGACATTTATGACATACCAGATCTACAAATATACATTACTGTTTAAGAGTACAACGCCTGTCATATAGACCTATAGCGTTGGAAACTCTGATTAAGGAGAGGAGAGGAGAGGAGAGGAGAGGAGAGGGAGAGGAGAGGAGAGGAGAGGAGAGGAGAGGAGAGGAGAGGAGAGGAGAGGAGAGGAGAGGAGAGGAGGAGGAGGAGGAGGAGGAGGAGGAGGAGAGGAGAGGAGAGGAGAGGAGAGGAGAGGAGAGGAGAGGAGAGGAGAGGAGAGGAGAGGAGGAGGAGGAGGAGGAGGAGGAGGAGGAGGAGGAGGAGGAGGAGGAGGGGAGAGGAGAGAGGAGAGGGAGAGGAGAGAGGAGAGGGAGAGTTGAGGAGGAGAGGAGAGGAGGAGGAGGAGGGGAGGAGAGAGAGGAGGAGGAGGAGGAGGAGGAGGAGGAGGAGGAGGAGGAGGAGGAGGAGGAGGAGGAGGGAGGGGGCCACAGCGGACCAAAATAAATCGCTCGTTACCCACAGAAAGGCAGAACGCATACAGTAAAATACAGCCAATTAAATCATAATCAACACAGACCCGCCCCACACAGCTACTAAATATAAAAAAAATAAATGTCACTCACCATTGACAACGTTACTTCTTAGGAGGAAATAGTGTCCCTGTCGCTCCTTGTAAATGAAATCCATCCTTCGCTCTTTTCTGATGAAACGTTCAATGACCTCCTCTGCAGTTGCAAATCCAGCAATGCAACAAACAGCAGTCTTTTGTGATCTAATCGATCCTTCATTTGTGTGAGGATGCTGTCGAAATCCACTAAACATTGTTCTGTTGATGCGTGACACACGTTCCATTTTCGGGACTCCGACTCCAACAGGTGGACACTCAGACAGTCACCCAAGCGATTCACCCAAATAAAGTTTTCATTCATTCATTAATTTGCTGTCTCGTTATAACACAAACAGCTCACCATGAACCATGACCAGCTTAATTACGTTAGTTAGCATCCAAGCTAGCGTGATAACGTTAGTAGTTATTAGCATCCAAGCTAGAAACTGCTAAGCTGCCTGCTTACAGTACCTGCAATAATGTTGTCATCCTCCTGGACAGATAGACTTGTTAAATCATAATATCCACAGGTGTGTTGTGCTGGTCCTCAGTAAATGTCCCGCCGGCAAAATAAGTTGCTATTAAAGTGCTAAATGTTAGATACACTAATATAGAGGTTTCAAACGTGGCTGCTCTGTTAATAAAATGTTCAATCAATCAATCAATCCCGCGAGGGGAGAAACAGCCGTGTAGCTACAGAGCTGCAGAGTAGGAGCCATACTCAGATTGGATGTCAAGGCTGTCAATCATTCAACCTCCGTGTAGCTACAGAGCTGCAGAGTAGGGGCCATACTCTGATTGGATGTCAAGGCTGTCAATCATTCAATCCCCCATTCAATGGCAAGAGTTTAAATGCACGGACCGTGCTTAGATGACGTTAATAGCCTATTTTGATTGGCTATTATTTATTATTTATTTAATCCTGGGTCAACCTGTGCAGTTATTCTGCACGAATATTTTCTGCAGTCATTACTGCAGTGCAGGCCTTCTCAGAGGCGTCTCTACTTTCCGTAGCTGAATTTCTGCAGACCCCTCTCTGATTGGTTGAGCCCATTTCTGCAGACCCCTCTCTGATTCGTTGAGCGAAGCCCCTCTCTGATTGGTTGAGCGAAGCCCCTCTCTGATTGGTTTAGCTCGTCACACGGCAAAAGGCGGACGTAATGTTATCATATCAAGAAGATAAAAAGAAATGTACTACCAGATTTGCGTATAATGTTATTTCGCATGACTTCGCGGTTCATTCATAACGTTATGCACATTTCACAACACAGCCAGCTGTCAGAAACTGTACATTGTAACGTTATATAACATAACGTTATGTTATTTCACGGTTTATTCATAATGTTATGGACATTTCGCGTGTATATAACATAACGTTATGTTATTTCGCAGTTTATTCATAACGTTATGCACATTTCGCGTGACAACACATAACGTTATTTCACGTGACAAGTTCAACACAGCCCAGCTGTCAGAAACTGTACATTGAGGGGGTTTGAATCACTGTTTAGTGTTTACACTCCCCACTTACTGTAACTGTACCATGTTCTACATATAACCTCATCTCATGCACCTTGTTGTGTATCCTGTTTCTTTTTCCTCATTATTATATTCAGAGTTAATTATATTGTTTACACTGTCTTTCTTCTATTATAACCCTGCCCATTTGATGTTCCCAAATCATATTCAGAAAGTATCACAGAGACTTCTATTGACCAAGGAATTAGTTATTATTAGTAAGACACAACATTTCAATCAAACATATAATAACATGTGTTTCATCATACCAACTGATCCTGGTGTGACAATACCTAACATTTAGATTAACCCAGTTAATGCCTTAACTAGACAGTTACAATGTAACATTTAGATTAACACAGTTAATGCCTAACTAGACAGTTACTGTAGAAGAAAGCAGGAAGCCAGCACACTCAGATTCAAAGTTTTAATTGCAGCCTAGAACATACAGTACATGTTTCGGAACCAATGTGTAACTAGACAGTTACAATATAACATTTATATTAATTAACCCAGTTAATGCCTTAAGAGAAAAAGTCTGGTGGTCAATGTCACTTCGGATTGCTGATTGCTACGGACTTTACTCCTGTTGGGAAACAGCGATGGTCTGTGCTCACCACACGAGCCGGCATCTACCCCCAAGCTTCATTTTACCAATCAGAGAGGGGCTTCGCTCAACCAATCAGAGAGGGGTCTGCAGAAATGGGGTCAACCAATCAGAGAGGGGTCTGCAGAAATGCAGCTACGGAAAGTAGAGACGCTGCTCAGAGCTGTCAATTTTGGCCATTTTTTAAGAAGAAAAAAATTCACTGGCATTCAAAAATATTCAAAAAAATAATAATAATAATAAAAAAAAATATATATATATATATATATATTTTTTTTTTTATTATTATTATTATTTTTTTGAATATTTTTGATGAATTATGAGTGAATTTGTGTTTCACATGTTGTCATAGAGAAACCTCCACTGATGAGCACATACATACACACACAACACACATTCTGCATTCACACAAACAGTCACTTTAAAGAAACGAGGAAAAAAAGGTCACTATTAAGGAAAGAACTGTTGTGGTTCTTGTATATAGTTTAGAAATAGCAAGTATAGCATAAGGATATACAGCAAAAACCGTATATTGAATAGTAGTGTACATAGGACCCAGTGCCTTAATTCGTAGCTAACATTGTATTGCATTATCTCAGGACTTTAACATGTCTATTTCATTATCTTCTACTTATTTGATTTACTATTTGATTTACTATTGTATTATTGCAAATAATATTAATTATTCCTAACCACAGTTCTATGATGGCCTGTACCATCTGACGGTGACCACTAGAGGGAGGGAGGAGACCAGGTAGGAGACCAGTGTTCACATTGTCCTGTCTGGGACCATTACACTTTGCACTATATATATATATTATTCCTAAAATTGCTGCACTTTGTTAAAAATTGCATTGATCTGTTGGTATGTGTAGTAGCTAATACAGGATGTTGCTGCTTAAACTTATGTATAATGTATATTAATTGATTCACTCATATAGCAAGATTCATTTGAATTGAAAAATGTTGCTTTTCGCATCAAATATTAATATGCGATTTAAATGTGATTATTTTTTTCTATTAATTAACTATAAAGTCTTGAATTAATTCAATTACAAATTTTAATCTGCCTAAATATAATCAATTTCATATGCATAACTCATGGTGATGAGTTAAGACAAGCCTTCTCTAGGCTTTTGAACATGTAGGGGAGTCCTGGCTCATCATGGAGTAGCCAAGATAGGAGAGGAAACTCTAAATTGCAAGCCTTATTTCTTTATCTTTTTTGACGCACAACCTTCCCAAATTGATTACTAATATTTCTGTGGGCCCAAAGGAAGAGACAGGGCATCCCTTGGGTAGCCTACTATCACTGACAATGGATGGCTTAGCAAGGTCTGTCAAAAAAGCATTCTATTATGTACAGTATCAGGTTCTGTCTTGCTTCCAAACTGGGCCGCAGGACTTGACTTGACGCAGGAAAAGGAAGGCTGTGGCCAGGTTGCTGAAGGCTGGGAATGGGAGCTGCCACATAAACCCAATTTAAACCTAATTAAAACTGACAAATGATCATCATGACAAAATTTGAGGGATTTAAAAAAAAAATCTCTTAAATGTTTGGATTGCTGCTGCTCACCACTCACCGCTCACCAGCATGAACTGTTTCCATGGGGAGCTCCACGGGAATGCAGCTCTCTACCTTGTGGTTTATATCATAATTCATAAAATCACTCTCTGTCCCTCCATCCCTCCCTCCCTACCCCTTTGTCTGTCTCTCTCTTTAGCCATACAGTCCTGAGATTCCATAAATCTGTCCGGCCAAAATAAATCGACATTCTCCTCAAAGAGAGTTATTCAAAATTCACATTCATTTTGAAATACAAGTTTGTATTATGTGTACTAGTAGCACGTTAGCATAGACAACACAATTAACAAGATCTCTCTCTGGCTATTGATTTATCTATTTATCTTATTATAACTGTCTCTCTCTCTCTCTTTAGCTGTTCTACAATTCTGCCCACTGTCTGGCCACGATAAATCTGTACTCTGTACTATGTTTATAACTAACAAACTAGCATAGACAATACAATTAACATGTTTTCTCTATAACTCTCTCAATCACACTCTCTCTCTCTCTCTCTCCCCCTTTCCCTCTTGCCTGTAACTCTCTGCAGTCTCTCTCCATCCACAATACATCTGTGCGCTCCTCAAAGTTAGATTTATTCAACATTGGTTTTGAAATACAAGGTTTACTCAGTCCTATACACTAGCATAATTAACACGATTACCCTGTTCCCTCTTTCTCTCGCTCTTTCTTACAATTCTTTTAAAAGAGGCTATTCACATGTGCCACGGCTTTCTCTCCCTCTATTGATCTCTATCTTTCTATCTATCATTCTACTACTCCCTCTTTAGATGTGTAGTTCTGAAATCCTACAATTACAGTCTTCTATGCGGCCATGATAAATATGTGCTCTTCTCAAAGTGAGTTACTCAGATTACTTCACATGTTGGTCTTGAAATATAAGTTTTACTATGTGGATTATAGCACAAATAACATTTTCTCTCTCACTCACTTTTTTTAAGGGGCTGTTCAGAGGAATTCACTTTGCATCAGTGCATCAAAATGGAAAAACCTGGCTTCAGACAGGGATGAGAGAGATGAGAATGGCACAACTAGGGATGCACTGACGGCACTTTCTTTTAAATGTATTAATAAATGTTTTTACTGCTGATACTGATTCTTAGTCCTAAACGTTTAATCATCCGTAGATACAGAGCAATTATCACATCAAATCTTTTTACATAAAATTATAGACTTAGACCCATAGTTTGGGATAATAGTTTGGGATATAAGTAATCTTATATCAATGACATTGTGGTACAGTCAAGACATTCAAACCCCCCCGCATGACACCCACACACACACACACACACACACGCACACACACACACGCACACACACACACACACACACACACACACACACACACACACACACACACACACACACACACACACACACACACACACACACACACACACACACACACACACACACACACACACACACACACACACACACTTTTCTTCCACCATCAGATAGATTTAGCATATGCCCAAAATACCGCTTTGCTTTGATTTCTGGCATGTTACACATGGCTCTTGGAATGTGATTTGCGAAGGAGCAGAGTCCGGCGGCTAGGTGGTGTAGTGGGCAAGGCGCTCGCCACCAATGCAGGAGACGCTGGGTTCGAGCCCAGCTCTCCGCATTGCTATCAGCTTGGCTGGTCGTTCATACTAACACAATTGGCATGTGTATAGGGGTGGGAAAGCTGATGGGTGGGGATCGGACGTTGTGGACAACGACTCCTACAGGTCGGTTGGTGTGCCTGCGCAGCAGAATCAGGAAGCGACGGGGGCGGCGTGTCCCTCCCACGCAGACCCCCACCGCTGAGAGATCGCGCTGTGCAGGTGAAAAGATGCGATGGTTGCTTTCTCGAGTACCGGAGGGGACACGTGATGTAGGGCTTCGTCCACATTGCAGCCGGCTTGTGGGAGGCATGGCCTAACAGCGTTCGAGACAGGGGAGGGTAGAATTGGACGATACGAAATTGGGATGGGAGAAAAAGTAGAAAAAAATCTGAGAAAAAAGTAGAAAAAAAAAGAAGGAGCAGAGTCCACTATCTTTTAGATTTTCGAGTTAGGATACGAAACAGTTCCAGTTGGCATTAAGGCTCCAGACAAAATTCACCCTAAAACTAAAAAGAATTTCCAATGACCTTTGGACAGTAATGTCAATATCTACAACTGTGTCCTTAACACTTTGGACGCCAGACCCGATGATAGTTGGGTTAACTCGCCGACGCTTGGGCGCCAAACCTGAGTATAGTCGGGTTTTCATCGTTATTTATTTTATTCGATATTTCCATTCATTACAAGCACACTTATTCTGGGTTAACATGGGGAATCATTCTGAGAATGCCAATGTGCAATACCGGCCGCATCCACCCAGGTGGCAGTATCGAGCACCCTTTGAAACATGATATATTGGCCTGTGGGTCGATCAGAAGTCTCCGGTTGGATTTCTATTGGTCGGGCATGGGGACCGGTTGTCCCGATCGGATTGAGAAGTGTGAATTGCTCCCGTTCCATGATGTGTGGCGGATTATGTTGGCGACACGATCGACACCAATACTGGGACTCGCGATCAGATAATTGGAATATTCTTTTTGGGGTACATCCTAGTGAAGGTAAGGCCTATATGCAGTAGCGGCTCGTACTATCTACTGTTGGGTGGTCGCAGCCGGGGGTTCACGTTAGGTCGAGTTGAAAATGTAATGCTCTGAGATGCTCTGGAGCAATCTCTCTCTCTGTCTCTCGGATCAATCCAATAAAATAATTAACACATGTATATGTTGTCATTTTAAACAACTCACCATTCATTCATTATGCATCAGCAGCAGCTAAATTAATGTTATAGTTCACAACACAGCAGCGCGTTTTGAATCGCTAGCCTATTATCGTCTCAGCAAGCACAGTCAATACTTTCCGTAGCCGCATTGCTCGGAGACAGCTGTGTAGCGAGAGCGAGAGAGAGAGAGAGCGAGAGGGAGAGAGAGACTCACTGTTTAGTCGAAACGTCCAGGGCAGGAGGGCTTGATAAAGTGTATAATCCACTGTTGATGTATATCCAGACCACTGTCCACTGTCCAGACTGCATCCGCCATATAGCTTGTTAGCCAAGTGTTAGCTGTTAGCACCAGTGATGCCACTAACGCGTTACTAAGTAAACTTTACTACCCACACTTGAAGTGCTGATGCACTCTGAAGGACACCCTGCAGGACACGACTGCAGGCCTTCCAGATGCCATAGTGCAGGTATGTTCCACCTTTGAGTTAAACATCTTTTGCATTGCACTATTCATGAACATGGAACACCATACTGCAGTATGTAGGTTGTCAGTAGCACACAATAATAAATAATAATAATAATAATAATAATAATAATAATAATAATAATAATAATAATAATAATAATAATAATAATAATAATAATAATAATAATAATAATAATAATAATAATAATAATAATAATAATAATAATAATAATAATAATAATAATAATAATAATAATAATAATAATAATAATAATAATAATAATAATAATAATAATAATAATAATAATAATAATAATAATAGCATAGGAGGAGCAGTACCGTTTAATAGACTGTTTTTTAAGAGCATGAGCTTCAGATACTGGATAGACCTTCAAACATAAAGAACATTTTCTTGAAGTATAACACTCCAACCCATCAAGTGCTCCTGTGGAACGGCTTTTTAGTCTGGGAGGGTTGGTGCTCACGCCTAGAAGGAACAGACTTTCTGACAAGAGGTTTGAGAAGATTCTGTTACTGAGATATAATCACTGGTTTACTCACCCCTCTCCCCTGTTTCACTAGGAACATTAGAACCATATCTGAATAGGGCAGGCCTCAAAGGTAGGCTACATATCAGCCTACATGTGGTGTTATTGACCATTTATCTTTTGTGAAATCTATAGATCTATAGATAGGCCTACCTGCCCTATTAGTACATTTTACTCAAACTGAGTACATTTTACTAAAAAATCTTTGTCATTCTTATGTTGTGGCAGCAGCAGGGGACGACGACTTCGTAACCTAGTTACTTTCAAAGTAACTAAGTTACTCTGATAATCAAGTAATCAGTAAAGTAACTAAGATTACTTTTTAAAGGAGTAATCAGTAATCAGTAATCAGATTACTTTTACAAGTAATCTGTGGCATCACTGGTTAGCACCACACAACACAAGTACTTTGATGATTTCTTTGTCCATTTCCGCGTCGAACTGCAAACTACCTGGCGTTCTATCGCCATGCTCTAAGACAAACTCTAACCTTAACCAACTTTGAAAGAGTGCCTAAGCTTAACCGTCGAAAGAACTTGCCGTCACGCTCTAAGAGAAATAGCTGCATGATCACAACCTATGATCACAACAACACAAGTTACACAACAGAACAGCTACAACAGAAACTGACGTCGGCCAATCAGAGAGCGTCTCCGCGAAATGCGGCTACGGAAAAAAAAAACTAGCGTCGGCCAATCAGAGAGCGTCTCCGCGAAATGCGGCTAAGAAAATTCTAGACGCTGCTACGGCTGCTTGCCTAGACCGCTTCAAATCGTGCCCGGCTTCCAACATAATACATCATATTTCAACGCACAGCGCGTTACACACTGATTGGCTGCGACGGATACAGCGATGACACACTAAGAGTGCTATTGCGTCTAGCCCGGGCGAGAAATACGGCTAGGAGCCGCTAGGAGAAATGCGGCTATGCGCAGTGAGTCACTTCCTGTTCAGGAAAACGATTATTTTTTATTTGATATATTAACGTTATATTGTGCATTGGAAACACAAACATACTTAAAATGAGTAAATATTATTAATTTTAAACATGTTTATATTATTTATAGGGCTATAAAACAAAAAACAAAAACAAAAAATGTTCTTCTCTCTCTATTAACAGGGGGGTCGGCGCCCGAGCGCCCCCAGTGGCCAGCCGCCACTGTATATGGTAGCAATCCTGCTGTGATCCAACCATGATTTCACTTCGAGCACAATATATGTGTTTATTTTACTCCACAACGTGTGCCGTTGGTGACAATCAAAGCATCAAAAAACTATAATATAGATGAGATTTCAAAATAGTAGCGTGTACAGGCGAGAAATGGCAACGTTTTTAGTGAATTGCATGTATTGCTGCATAGTGTGGTTTTCTGGGATTAAACAGGATTTTTCTAAAACTATAGTCATATTCACCACGGTATAAAACTGGAATGTATGGATGAAAAAAATTATTTCTTTAACCCATATTGAACAATAGATAGCTGATGTCAAATGGGCCATAGTATTGTATCCATAGCTATAATATAGAATATAGTTATAGCCCTGCAAACACCGCCACGTATTCCTATATTTTAGAGCGTCGCGCTTTTAACAACACATCACGCATATCGCTGCAGCGTCCAAAGTGTTAAGCTGGAAATTAGAGCATTAACGTGTGAATTTGTGATGTCGCTAAGTGAGTTATTCAATGAATTAGTGAAATTAGTTCTATGTAAATGTAGGGGCTTAAAGTTCAGAGTCAGAAAATATATACAGGTATACTCTTATTTGACCAACATAATTGTAAACCCCCAACATTTGATGTTCTGTAATGTTTATTTTCTTTATGATGTCACTACACACATGAGTGCATGCTTACCAACTGTCCGTCTGCAACACTACTATCACCGACATCTAAGAAGGGAGATCCCCCCTTGAATGGCCCTTTTAAGGTTTCTCTCCTCCACACTGCCTGTGGTGCATTTTTTCCTATTGCTAGGTTTTAGTGAGTTTTTCCTTACCTTCGCGTGGGGTATGTCTGGGAGTGTTTGCATTCATTCATTTATTTTGCATTTATTTAAAATTTGTTGGACCTTATGGTGTTCTTGTTTTGTTCTTGACTTATTGTTATGTTTCTTCTTGACTTGTTTAAAGAAGACGTGTCCGGCCCATGGGGACATTAACATGTGTTGTCGGGCCTTACAAATAAATTTGATTTGATTTGATTTAAACCTAATCAAAATTATAAAGAAAATTATTATAATAAAAGAAAGCACTGCTATTATGTAAGAATTATATTACAGTTAAAGTTGCCTGTGTTTTGAAAGAAACACTTGATGATACATATGTTAAATATTAAATTAATATTAGAATAATGAATCATAAAGACTGGTGCTGAATTTAATATGTATTGTAATTGGGCCACTTCTGGCCCGATGCCTGTTTTGCTGGTTCTTTTCCGGCCAGGTTCCTCAGGCCGATTCTGGTACCATTCAAAACAAGGCCTGGTGTGATTCTGGGACGATTGTGTAAATGTGCATTGTTCCCGGTAATGTAGATCTAACCCATGGGCATGTTGCTATCTGGGTACTGTTGAGTAGAACTGAATAGACATGTTGTAACGCAAAACTGGTGTCTCTCAATTTTTTCTTGTTGCCATAACATTCCTTGGACTTTCTGACAGCTGAACAGGGAACAAAATTTGCATTTAAAAAAATAAATAAAAGAGAAGAAACGTTTACCAACCGCTAAATTTATACAATGTGCCAGAGCAGATTAGACCTAGAAATTGGGTCTAAATTATTTGGCTACGTCATTACAATGGATGGAGTTGTATTTTTGTTTTTGTTTTATGATCATTTGCAATTACAAGACCATGCTGAGCAAAACTCGGGAAATGCACCACAGCCAGACATTTCATCTCTCTATCTCAATCTCTCTCATGACCCCCCCCCCCTCTCTCTCTCTCTAAGTGGTATCAGAATTTTGGCTAACTTCCTGTCAAACTAAGCATTGCAGATCAAATATGAATTAACATCCAGCTATTGCATATCCTATTTCTACTGTAACCTAAAATGTCGAGCTATAAGCTACAGGCTACGAGCAAGCCACCGTGTTTTTCCTGCTCGCCACAATTGACTTTGTGGAGTTCTCTCTCTTGATTGGATAAAGTGGGTAGCGGATACCAGAAATGTTTGCTTTTATTTACTGCAGAGACGAGGGAGACCCATGTTACTGACCAAACACTCTATGTAAGTGATGGCTGTCAAATCTTATTATTTTAACCAAAAACTACCCAAATACATACAGCATGACAACTGTAATGTTACTCACCATTAGTAGCCCTAAGGCGACACAAAAGCGCAAACTGAATGCAACTTTCTGAGAGCGTCGTTCCATTACTCCCAACAGTTCTTTCTTGCATGGAGCACACAGCCCCTGGCCTGTGGTCAGAGAACACATTCTGAGAGTGGAAATAAGGAATTGTCCGAAGCCAAGTGCTGCTCCAGATCTCTGTCTCTATCTTTATCTTTCTCTCCTTCCAAGTGCGTGAGGTTGTCACTAAAATGATAATGCTCTGTCTGATCATAAGGAGTGATTCCTAATACGATTGGAGCCACATTTTTACACAGGTAATATTTATTTGATAGTATTTCCAATTTGTGCTGAGCAAGAGTTTTATGAATTAAAGGCCAGTCCCAAACAGAAGCCTATCACAAATATAGGCTGGTTGTGTTCAATGATTCAAGCCAATAAAGGCCTTGGACTAATCATTTAAGTTTTATGGTAAATAATGTATGTATACATATATTTACTGTACTGTGTGTACCCTGTTGAGTTTTGTGTTTGTTGTGCCTCTAGTCTGTTATTATGTGTCTGATGGCTGTATGACACAAGAATACTATAATAGAACAATTCATAATTATCATGCATCATCATTTCAATCAGGCTTCAGAACGCACCATATAGCACTGAAACTGCTCTTACTATAAATAGTGACCTCAGAATAAACTCTGATGCAAACAAAGTCTCAATTCTCGTCCTATTAGATCTAAGCGCAGCGTTTGACACGATCGACCATAATATCCTAATAAATTGTCTAGAAAAGTTAGTTGGTCTTTCTGTGTGTTACACTGGTTAAGAAGATATATCAAAGGGAGAAAATATTACATCAGGCTCGGAGATCATTCTTTTGAGAAACATGACACCTACTTCGGAGTTCCACAGGGGAGCTGCCTTGGTCCATTATTATTCTCACTATACATGCTGCCACTTGGAGACATCATTAGAAAACACAATGCATGTTTCCATAGTTATGCAGATGACACATTGTACATCTCCGCTGAACCAAATTATCCCACAGCTATTAACTCCATTTCCGCCTGTCTCTTAGCAATAAACAAATGGATGACGAACAACTTCCTAAAATAAAATAAAATTTTATAAATTAAAAACTTAAATCCTACTAGTCGGTCCTATAACAAAGAGAGAAATATTACAGTGCAATATGGGGCAACTTACTCCTTGGATCAAACCTGAAGTTACAAGTCTTGGTGTTATAATATACTCAGACCTAAGCTTTAAAGGGGAACTATCTTATAAATGGCTGTAAGAGCCGCATTCAAGCTTATTTGTTTTGATTAATTGTGAATCTGTATTAATACATTTCTCTGTTGCAGTGAGTGGGGCGCTTTGCTCAGGTGAATGGGGCGGGGCTAACGCTATAAGCCACAGGTGCGGCGTGTGACGGCAGAGCAGCAGGCAGCAGCAATACTGTCATTGACACGCAGCGCAGACGCAACCTTTTGGTTACTAAGATTATTAGGATCTCTTGTTTTGTTATTGAGATTATTGGGATCTCTTGTTTTTATTTCTATGTACGGTATTGTTTTCGTATTTTGTTCTTGCTGGACCATTAAAAGAGCAAAAGGAACAACAAAAGCGTGCAGTGGTTTCTGTTCTGCGACTGCGAGTCTGACACTGCTTCCCAACCTACAAGTGGAAGATTCAAATAGGTTATAAGACAAACCTGTTAGGATTTTGGCCACTACATCAAGTCAATGACAAGCTGCGATTGAAAAGCACGGATTATTGGGATCCGAAGGAACGGGCTGAAGCCAAGTCAATGACAAGCTGCGATTGAAGAGCACGGATTATTGGGATCCGAAGGAACGGGCTGAAGCCAAGTCAATGACAAGCTGCGATTGAAGAGCACGGATTATTGGGATCCGAAGGAACGGGCTGAAGCCAAGTCAATGACAAGCTGCGATTGAAGAGCACGGATTATTGGGATCCGTAGGAACGAAAAAGGATTGGAGGATCAAACGGGTCCAAATTGGAACGGAAAGCGCCGGCCCGACGCGCAGCTACAAACAGAGGAAACGCCGGCCTGACGGCTGTAAACAAGCAAGCAAACAAACAATTGAGGTATGTGTTTGCAAAAAACCAACGCCACATGAATAATTATTCGTTTGGAATAAATGCCATTATTATTACTAAACGGACGTTTGCCTCTGATAACGATGTTTATGGACAGTGAATATTTTATTTTGTGCTGGTGACATATCGTGGATAAAGAGAGCAGCCAAGGAAACGCCGCCCTGGCGTGCGGCTGTAAGCAAACAAACAATTGAGAAAGACAAGGATAATGAAATAACCAGCCACTGTTGAAGACCTTTTGGATTCATTTGTTTGTTTATTCTGAATTAATATGGCGAGTTCAGACGCCCGTTAATGACATGGATGAGGCGCAGCTGCGCGCATCGAGACAAGGAAACGCCGGCCTGGCGTGCGGCTGTAACCAAACAAACAATTGAGAAAGACAATGATAATGAAATAACCAGCCACTGTTTCTAAACACGTCGAAGACCTTGTGGATTTATTTATTTGTTTATTCTGAATTAAAATGGCGAGTTCAGATAAGGCAGACCTGCCCGTTAATGACATATGAGGCGCAGCTGCGCGCATCCAAATAGGATGGCAGACACACGCTCAACGAGGTCTCACTCTTCCTCCCACCACTCCTCCTCTTCCTCAAGATTACGCATCAACGCGGAGGCAGAGAGACGATATTTATTGGCTAAATCTTCTATGTTACAAGAAAAACATGCAATTGAAGAACAGGAACAAATGTTAAAAAAAAAGAGAGAAACATTAAAAAAAAGGAGAGAAACATTAGAATTACAAGGTGAAATAGCAGCCAGCACAGCCAATCCTTCCCAGTGGAAATGGGCGCTGGTATATTCAAAGCCAGATGTTTCAATTCATCCATATGACATAGGTGCTCCAGCTGTTAGGAGCAAGGCAGGAGCACATTACTTGCCCTTTTTAAATGTTAACGATGGTAATGCTCACAGTTGGCCTGATGCTCAGCCAGATGACATTAATGACCAGCACCAGCCCCAACTAGTGCACAATATTCGACCTGTCATGCCCATGTCACCGACGCCTCTGTACCCTCAGTCTTCGTTTAGGAAGTTCCGGTTCCCGAGGGACCCCCCTGCCCAGTTCCCGTCCTCCACCTCGATGGTCAACCAGCGGCCCCGTCCTTTCACCGACAGCCCTCTGCCACAGGCCTCGCCCCTCACTTCTCCCGCAAAAGCCGGGCCGCAAGAGAAGGACGGAGCCCACCCCTCTGCCCAACGGGAGGAGCCACAGGTGCATTTCAGACGGGGACTTCCTGTGTCTTGGCCACATGGTTCTGAGGCCATCGCAGCAGCCAATAGGGAGGCGCCTGTTCTCACCACACCGGTCCAGAGTCCCTGTGAGGAAAAATCCAGAAGCCTGGCATCGGAGGAGAAGACCTCAGCAGGCATGAAGAGGGCAGAGGACAATACCTCAGCAGACATGAAGAGGGCAGAGGACAAGACCTCAGCAGACATGAAGAGGGCAGAGGACAAGACCCCAGCAGACATGAAGAGGGCAGAGGACAAGACCTCAGCAGACATGAAGAGGGCAGAGGACAAGACCCCAGCAGACATGAAGAGGGCAGAGGAGAAGACCCCAGCAGACATGAAGAGGGCAGAGGACAAGACCTCAGCAGACATGAAGAGGGCAGAGGAGAAGACCCCAGCAGATATGAAGAGGGCAGAGGACAAGACCCCAGCAGGCATGAAGAGGGCAGAGGAGAAGACCCCAGCAGATATGAAGAGGGCAGAGGAGAAGACCCCAGCAGATATGAAGAGGGCAGAGGACAATACCTCAGCAGACATGAAGAGGGCAGAGGTCAAGACCCCAGCAGACATGAAGAGGGCAGAGGACAAGACCCCAGCAGATATGAAGAGAGCAGAGTTATGTGGTCACATAGGGGCCGGGGATAGCCAAACAGTACTCAAGTACATTGGTAACGAGCACACTAGGAAGAATGCTCTGATGTTGACCGTCAAAAAGCGCAAAGAGCTTTCCCCAGGTCACAGCCACACCCACTCGAGCAGCCAAAAGGTGAGCACTGAGCTAGGCGCTTTCAGGACCACACTTGGTGGACAGCCCCTCACAGTGGAAGACCTCTCACAGGCAGAGAGGTCAGTCATCACCTATGTTCAAAAGCAATCCTTCCCAGTTGAAATGGCAGTGCTGGAAACCGCTCCATTCAGAGTGCAGAAGAACAGTAAGATCGATCCTATACCGGATGAAGGCCTACAAACCATCTTCTGCGAGAGATCTGACCTCTACGCCAGGACACAAGAATACCTTCTGCTACTCCAAGGAAGACCGAAATGGAGCACAGTGAGAGAGAAAAAGGAAAAAAAACTTTAACATTGGAGATGTCGTCCTGGTAGTTGACCCAACTGCTCCACGGGGGTCGTGGCCACTAGGCAGAGTACAGGAGACCAAGCCTGATGCAGGAGGTCTGACCCGTGCAGTGAAGCTCCAGACGAAAATCCAATATTGATAGGCCCATAGCTAAGCTATGCCGCATTCCTGGAGATTGAAGAATAACAGGTCTTCTTTCAACAGCCAAAAAGGGATGTAATGTATATACTATATTTTTCTAAATTAATTTGTTGATAGTTACGAACAGCATAGACATACACCCATAGACTGATATAGACGTACACCCATAGACTGATACATAGACGTACACCCATAGACTAATACATAGATATACACCCATAGACTGATACATGGAGATATACACTCTTTGCCACTTTGGATTACAGTTTTTTAGTTTTTTCTGATTTGACTGACCTAGCGATCATAAAGATCCCTCCTTAAGGCTATGTGCTAGTAACCTCTGGCCCTAGGATACGGTTAATAATGAAGAATAACAGTTCTTCTTTCAACATCAACAAGGGATGTAATGTATATACTATATTTTCTAAATTAATTTGTTGATAGTTTTACGGCTCTTTATTTTGTTTGAGTAATTGATTCCTAGAGAACAATTAGGGGCCGGTGTAAGAGCCGCATTCAAGCTTATTTGTTCTGATTAATTGTGAATCTGTATTAATACATTTCTCTGTTGCAGTGAGTGGGGCGCTTTGCTCAGGTGAATGGGGCGGGGCTAACGCTATAAGCCACAGGTGCGGCGTGTGACGGCAGAGCAGCAGGCAGCAGCAATACTGTCATTGACACGCAGCGCAGACGCAACCTTTTGGTTACTAAGATTATTAGGATCTCTTGTTTTGTTATTGAGATTATTGGGATCTCTTGTTTTTATTTCTATGTACGGTATTGTTTTCGTATTTTGTTCTTGCTGGACCATTAAAAGAGCAAAAGGAACAACAAAAGCGTGCAGTGGTTTCTGTTCTGCGACTGCGAGTCTGACACTGCTTCCCAACCTACAAGTGGAAGATTCAAATAGGTTATAAGACAAACCTGTTAGGATTTTGGCCACTACATGGCCTTTTTGAGTGTTTAGCATTGTTTCCTAGCTATGTGAACTTATATTAATATGATCTATGTCTCAAAATTCTCATATTGGCGCATTCTTCCAATTCTCCTCTCACAATATTCACCCTCACTGAACTGAGTCATTTGAAAATGTGCGCGATATGTGATGTCAGAGAGACACCGCTGCATGTTAATGTTGAGATACAAGAACAGCTGCACACAGGCCCCTGCACCCCAGGCCACATTAGCTCAAAACGGCTCGAGATCTTGAGGTAGAAAAATGCTGTTTTTGAGGACTTGATTAGAAATACAAAACAATGAATAAAAAAAATATATATATTACAGAGGTGTTCCATAGACTCACAGGAATTGTGTAAAAGTGCCC
>NC_140170.1:127760317-127777817 GCF_963971535.1 Notolepis coatsorum | reverse complement strand
AAGTACACAGATTGATTGTTATGCTTGATAATTATGTTAGCTAGCAATGTTGTTAACAGAGATTGTCCGAAGTTGTCTGCCAACAAAGACATTGCAACTTCAGGGAACAAATGTATTCACAAAACGGATCACCATTGAACATTATTGAAGACGTCTGTGATTGATAAGTACTCATGATTACTTTCCCTAACCATTTCGTCATGCATTTCTTTATTACTGCAGCCACTAGATGTATATTGCTATGTATTTTTTTTGTATGTGCATTAATCATGATTAACACAAGCCTATCATGCGATTAATGTGTTTTTAAAAAGAAACAATTGACAGTTCTTGTCTTTTACTTTCTTTGATTCTGTTTGGTTAGGTTTGAAGTTCTAAATGAATGGAGTCATTCCTACATTTGCAGAAGATTAATTCATTATCAACCAGAAGCAAACACATCGACCATGAAACATATTTAAACAAACATATTTTTCATTTAATTCAAAGCCATGATATAGATAAACAAAACATGTATTTGAAGTTTACATCTTTATAGATATATTCAAAACTGTATCAGCAATATTTTTCAAATGCATGATAACAATGTGGTTGTATGAAAAAAAGCGAAAAAGATTAGGGGATAATTTTATGTTTTATACAGTTCAAGGATCATTCAAATTTGTGATGGAAAGTTTCAGTAAGTAGGATCTAAAGTAGTATCTTGTGATATTCCCTCTGTCTTCTTAGCAGCTGCATACACAGACAGAAGCCTAGCGTCACTCTGGACCCTGCCCTTTTGCCCTGCTACTAACAAAGTGCCCTCCCAGAATGTGTTCATTCAAGCATCTGCTGTGTAAAGAAAATACTTTGTATTAACTATCTTCACTCAAAACAGGGCAGAATATTCAGGAAAAAGGAGATACCCTTCTTAAAAACGGCAAACTGAGTAAATAAAGCCCTGGGTCGAGTGCCCTTCCTTTAGGTTGAGCCCATGTCAACAATCCCCATCTGTGCACAAGCCTTGTTCTAAGCATGTCTTCATACATTTACCCAGAGCCTAACAATGAAATCTGATCATTTTGGCACAAAATGTGTCCTGTTCTATCCAAGATTCCTCATAGGGACTGTAAGCTAGCAGCTAAATTCTTTCTTTCATTCCCTCTCTTTCACTGCAGTCCTGCTTAGCCTCTCCCGAGCCTTTGCTTTGGTCAGTTTGGGTTCTGCGAAGGGCAATACCATTGGCATGCCTCAGCTTTGATTAAAGGAAATGGTTACATCACTCAGTCTCCAAGAGAAACAAGCCATTCGCTCCACACAGATGGCTTCATCCAATGGTTGGGGAGCTTTACAAGGGGCAGGCAGACAGGTGTGCTTGTCTGACTGTATGGAACACAGAGGGAGGAGAAACCTGAGCCAAAGAGTGACACTGTTGCTGCCGTTGTATGTGTTACATAGCAACCATGAAGCTGGTCTTTTCTGTTATGTTTCACATATCAATAGGTTCTTCTTCCCTCAAGCCCTGTTACTCTCTCCTCCTGAACAGAACGCGGCAAACCGCAACATTTCTGAAGCGATCGGATCTAAAGTGGGTTGCTGGCTTGTTTCTGGTGAATTCCCACATGACTAATAGCTTCAATGATGTTTTCATTATCCTGAATCCCAGGACAAGTGACTGAAACTCTTAGTCTGGTCCAGGGCTGGAAAAAAAGAGTCCCGTCATTAACGGTACATCATACACAGTCAGGAAGCCACCTGAAGTCCATCCATTGTCAATAGAACCTAGGGACAGTTTTTTTAAATTATTTTAAACGTTTTATTTATGACAGTCGACTAGTTTGTCACCCCCACAGTGAAGGGGTTAACCCTTTGGTAGTGTGGTAGTGAAAGGGTTAACTCGTGAAGAAGAAGAAACAGGACTGAGAGAACATTGTAATACAGGCAGACGGGGACCATTTGTGTGACTTAGTGATTTGAAGACCATCCAAATTCTTTGAAGTGTTTAGTTGAGTCTAGAGTGTTGGGTGGGCAGGGTTTGTCAGTGAGAGTTTGCTGTAGTTGGGTGCATTGCACCAGTAAAGCTCAATCAATCAGAGCTTTGTTATTGGAGAGTGTTTCATAAAAGTTTCCCACGTTTGGAGCAGGATAGATTAGCACTTCATCATTGGCCCGTATTTATACAACAGAAATTCTTCTCGTGCTTTGCATACGTGTAGAGGGTCGTATGTGTGTGTGTGTGTGTGTGTGTGTGTGTGTGTGTGTGTGTGTGCACATCAAGATGAGATATGCAAAAAGACAAATTCCAATTACTTTGTGTAACATCGATAACATATTTTTCCATCTTGATTCAAAAACCTTCCTTGTCTACCACATAACAAGTACTGCTCCTAATACATACCGATATACAGTATCTGAATGTACGACTTAATGGTTCAGGTCTAGTGCAGTACCCCTGGAGCAATATTTGGCCTGTAGGAATGCCTTGCTCAGTTGCATAATGGCAGATAAGTGCTTGAAAAGGGCATTTTAGCATAATTCACTAGTATTTCTATAGTATTACTGATACAAACACAAACTTTTTACACCGACACATAGATACTATATTTTTGAGGTGTGGGGGGGGGGGGGGGGGGGGGGGGGGGGTGCGATACACGCCTACTTCGCAATAAAATCTGTTTAGTTCTAATACGAGAGCAATCTCCAGTCTTTCATCAGATATCAGATATAACAGAAGTCATTCAAAAGTGTCTCTCCTATCGGCTGATCTCTCTTCTTTTTTCTTTATATTCTCTCCATTGAGACCTTAGTCACCAGCATCATACGGAAACATCTCTCAACCACGAATGGAGCAAGTTTATTAAAAGCCAATGTCTCCAATGGTCTCCAGATGAGTTTGTCTTGAGTTTGTCTGTCTCTGTTTGTTGTATCGCAGTGGTTACCCTGGTATGCGGTGTTAGTCCACTGCACTGAACAGAACAGTCTTAATTGCATAGCTCTGAGCATTTGTTCTTTGGTTTGGTCATTGTCAATGTCAACTAAACTGAGGACTCACTTCCTTGTGGTAAGTCTCCACTTTTTTTTTATATATATATATATATGTATTTTTATTTTTTTACAGTTTTGAACTTTTTATTTACCTCTGTGTCTCTGTCACTTTGAGTCAAGGACAAGACAGATGGGCTCTATTTCTCTTTTTTTCGTTCTTTCTTTCTTTCTTTCTTTCTTTCTTTCTTTCTTTCTTTCTTTCTTTCTTTCTTTCTTTCTTTCTTTCTCTCTATTTCCATTGATCTTTCCCTCTTCTCTCTCTCTCTCTCTCTCTCTCTCTCTCTCCGTTGCTACCTGCACCCACAGGACTCCACCACCATGTCCTCGTACTGCTTGTAGACGACGTTATTTGCCGAGTCGATGTACAGGATGCTGATTGGGCTGAGGCGCGTCGGGACGCAGCAGGTGGGCGGAGTCGACTCCGGGTCCATGGAGTTCATGAGGGTCTGTATGATGGCGTGATTGGTTGGCTCCAGGTGCGAGCGAATGGGGAAGTCACAGACACCATCACAGTGGAAGGCCTCGTACTCCAGCGGGGCAATGATCCAGTCGTCCCAGCCCATCTCTTTGAAGTTGACGTGGAGCTGTCTCCTGTGGCACCGTGGCTTGGCCTGCGTCTTCACCGCCTGGTGGGGAGGAAGCGACTGCGCCGGGGATTGCTGTGGCGGTTTCTTGGCTCCCCTGGTGGCGGGAGCCCGCCGCATCCTCCGCTGGGTGAACAGATATTCGTAGACCGTCTTGTTGTCGTGGCCCGACCGAGCCTTGATCTCGTTGTAGAACAGGTCACGTTTCTTGGTCTTGCCGAATGCCAGGAAGAAGGCCTTCTCCTTGTTCGTCCTCCCCGGCCGGGCGAACCCCAGTGCCCGCAGGTCGGTGGGCCGGCCGCCTCGGTGCTCCAGGGCCTCCAGCTCAAAGCACAGCTGCTGGGCCGGCTGGGTCTGCTGGTTCCGGAAGCCCTTGAAGACTTTCCAGATGTCGAACACCTCCCACTTGTTGCCGTTTGCGCCTCCGTTGGCCAGGTCGTCCATGGTCCTGGTCTGGAGCAGGAGGGCTTTCTGTTTGCCTGAGGCGCAGGTGTAGAGCCTCAGGAATGGGGAGGAGACTCCCCCTGCAGCGGTGGATCCCAGGGCCGCGCTGGATGCTCTGCGGGGCTCAGACAGGTGCTTCCTGAGGATGCGTAGCTCGGCGCCCAGGAGGCCGTCACGCTCCAGCGAGCTGATGTTGAAATGGTACTTCTGTCGTCTCAGCTGGGGCACCCGCTCATCTGGGAGGGAGAACAGGCATACAGAGACACGCATACGCAGGAGGAAAACACGCAAATATACACACACACATATACATACAGAAACGTACATGCACACACACACACACATGCACGCACACACACAGAAACGCACATGCACACACATGGAAATGCACATTCACACACACACACACAAACACACATGCACAGACACACATGGGAATGCGGGCAGAAATGCACATACTCACAGCCAAACACAAGCACAAATACACATACACACATATGTACAGACAAACATGTGTTAATAAACAAACACCCATGTACATATGTGCAGGATAAACGCAGGCGTGCAGACACACAAGCATTCATAGACAGGTGTTCCAGCATAGACACACACACACACACACACACACACACACACACACACACACATACAGATGAAGAGAAGGGGAAAGGGGAAAAACACAGAAAAACACAGTTAAGAGCAAGAAACACTAAAATATTGACACATTCCCTTACAGCATGCTAATTGGGCCTCAGGATCACATACCTAGACATGCGTGCACGCACAAACATACAGCAGGAGGCAAATGGAGGGGTATAGTGTCTAATATTTTCTTCCTGTTTTCATTGAGGGAAACCAGTGACCCTCCATGTCCAAATTAAATCCAGCAGCACACACACACACACACACACATACATGCACAAGCATACTGTATACTACACTCTATCTTTTCTCACAAACACAGTTTTGACAGGCACACTGTGACAACCCAATCCCTCTCCTACAGGTTAACTCGGGGATATACCTGGAATATACCTGTACTAACCTGTCTGTCATTCACAGCATGGCACCTTGGCAATCAGACACACCTACTCAGGTGTGTCAGGAGGAGGAGGCACACCTGTGCAAAAGGACTGGCTGTCCATTGTGGCTGTCTCTCTCCTCCAAGCTGGTCATGACATTTTGTTTGTTTGGTTTGGTTTGGGTTGGTTTGTTTGTTTGTTTCTCATCTTATCACTTACATGCACCACACACTGACTCATCCATGCACTCACTACATTACTGATAATACTGATCCATTCATTCTTTAATTCCTTTTTGTAAATAGTTTAGTAGCATAATTAAATTACTTTTCTTTAAAAACCTTAAGTACTTGTGTGGTCTCCCTTGTTTTTGTCTGTACCTTGAGCTTGGTTCATGACAACACATGCAAACATAAACTCACACACACACTGTATTATACATACACTATATATATTGTCTCTTTATCAGACTCACACACAAGTGCACACACATACACACACACCCTCCCCTCCCTAGCCCTGCTCTCTCCTCTCCATCCCAGATCTTTAGCATGCATTCAACAGTACATTAGAACCAGACAGACAGACCACATTGGACTATAAACAGGCCTGCCTATTATGGACCTGCAGCTATTCACCACTGATAGACCTCCACACAGTCGCAGGCCATCTGCTAACAGTACAAAACACGCACATCCTTAGGCTGATTCAGGGTTAACCAAATTCAAGTGTGTATTGCATACTTGCAATGCTGCAGGTTTGAATCCAGCTTGTGACCTGTGTTGCATGCATGTCATCAATTTGATATTTTTCCTGCATAGTCAGAACAAGGAAAAATACATGCCACACATGTACCACACACTCGCTATGTCATGGATTAAATTGCAGCTCATTACCTTTCTTGCGTGCCATCTTCTCATTGTTGCTTACCGCTATACCATCCAACAAAATATAAGCTTGCACATCCTAAGACTGATTCAGGAATGTTTAACATAGGGCAAAATAAGTGTTCAGACTCGATTGTTGTATTTTAATGTATCTACTACTGCAGGGCTGTTACCTTGTGAGGCATCCATCTTGTCAGGCTTCAAGTTATGCTCTTGTGGCCGAACCTAACCTCGTTCCCAGCTTTATCTCGAAAGATAAAGCCTGGTAAAGCACTACGGCCGAAAGTGGGAATCAGGTAGGAAGTCCCGCCCCTGAAATCACGACACGGTGCTCATGAAAATGTATTCCCCCCAGAAACAACCTCGTTATCGCCTCCCTCGACAGGCTGACAGACCTGCTTGTTGTTTGTTTCGCTGGGGACTATAAACAGATCAGGGGGTGCCCGGAAACCGGAAAGCCTGTAGCCGGTATTTCTGTATTTCCGATTCACATTTTAGGAGGCATAGCTTTACCAGCCTAGGCTGAACCAAAGTGTTTCGGACCAATCAGCGTCCTTTCAGGAACTACTGGCAAGTAGGGGCGTTTTTAAGTGTGACATTTGCAACCTTCTTTGAATCAAGTATTTTTTTTTGGTATTTGTATTCCTTACAAAGACGGCAAGAATTGTCTACCGACATGCTACCTACATAGCTGGCTTCCTCTTCAGCATTCTCCACCACGTTGACCTGATTGGTTGAAGTTAGCCTGTGATAGACAGATGGTTCATCAAATCACCTGCCAAGTATTTTCCCATGTGTATTGATCTAGGGCTGCACCTGAAAGCAACAATTGAACAACCTCTTACTGTACCAAGTATCTAAAGCAACTAACTAGCTTGAAAATTGTATATTCTCCCGATAGTGTCATTCAGTGAGGCTTCAGGTTTTCATTCATCATTTGACCTGTTAAGCTGTAGCCTTATTTTCAGAAATGTCGCCTAAAAGTACATGCCCAAGTAAATGGAAGATTGCTCCACTTCTACAAGGTAATTTGCATGTTCTTGGTATCTACATCTATGGACCTGGGGGAATGTATTACCAGTGTCAGGAATATTGTGTCTATTTACTAGGCTTGAGTAAATTGTGATGAAACAAAGGAGAATATAAATTATGATATTTTTTGCATCTTTGCTGGTGAATAACACCATGTTATAATTGAGGTTCTTCTGATTGCTCACTGAGATCATTCAGCACTTTCTTGAGATAGTGTACAAAAAATCTAAGCAAATGAATAAAGGGAAGATGATTAAACAGAAGCATTTGTAGATACAGTAATAAATTATATTCCATTTGAATTATACATAAATAATTTACCTTGACCTTATTATGGCCAAATCATCAATCATCTTTGGATAGGGAAAAAGCGCATCTTTCCAATGGCAGTGTTACATCTGGATTTAGTCATTTCCTCTCGGTTTTACGATAAAAGAGAGATAGACGTTTTTTCAGATAAATTCTTATTTTCGGTAAATCTTAAAAACATCTGTAAACAAACGTAGTGCTGAAAATATACACTTTGATGGCTGTTTTGATAGGGTTAAGGTCTTTACGCTTGGCTACATTTGAAAAAGAAACACAACATTAATTAATACGGTCTGTTTTTGATTGATTGATTGAAAAGTTTATTAACAGATTGCAGAATGGGTACAGTACAGTACAGCTCAATACATACAATTGTTAAGGGGATGCAGACCAGAGAAAGACTTTCGTCTTGTTTACATCAGGGTCCCCCATTTTCAATTCATCATATGACACACACGACATACAGATAGACAGTACTGCTACATCTATACATTTATGACATACCAGATTTGCAAATGCAGTACTGTTTGTGATACAAAAAGTGTCCAGAAAAAGAGTGTATATACATTTGACATAGAAACTGTACATTGGAGGAGGTTGGGTAGATGGGGTGGGGTTGGATGGGTGGGGCTGTACATTGGAGGTGGGGGGGGGGGGGGGTGGGGTTGGGTAGGGGGGGACGACGACACTGTACACTGTACATTGGAATACTGACAAAACCATACTTGGTCTTTACTGTACAACTGGGTTAGGACATTTGTAGGGTCCAGTTTAGAATTGCAGTCTCCCGTAGGTGTTCTTTGAGAGTGTTTTTGAAAGTGGGTAGTGATTCACATTCCTTTACAGCAGGGGTCTCAAACTCGCGGCCCCCGGGCCAATTGCGGCCCGCGGGATGATATTTTGCGGCCCCCTACTGGACATCAAAGTGTAGTGTTAATGCGGCCCGTGCACTACTGTTTGCCGAGTCGTTGCGCGAGAGTTGGAAGTTTTATTTATTTGATCACTTGTAGGCTACCATAGCGCAGGCTCATGACAGCAACGTTATGTTAGTGACTTGGTTGAAGCGTGATTCCGGAGTGATATGATATCAAGTAAAGTGGAAGCAAATGCATCCTCGCTATCTCTCTCCTCTGCGAGCAGTGCTGCGCGCTGTCCGCCTGCAATGCCACCGTCTGTCTGCGTACGAGTCTGGTCCAATCACATACGCGTCCCGTCAGCGTTTTTCCCCCTCACCCACAGTCTGCGAATCAGAGGCAGAGTAGGGGAGTAGGGCGGGTCTTCACGGACTGCATGTCGTCTCTCTCTTTCAGTTCAAGTCGGAGCAGAGTTGACAGCGCATCTACAGTAAACTCACTCCCAGTTTTATCTCTGTGAGATAAATGTAGCTATTAGCCTATTTTCGCCAGCAGGCAGCCAGCAGAAAAATATGGCATTTTCAAAGATGGTCAGTAAAAGAAAAGTCGACTGCAATTCAAAGGTGAATGGACGGAAAAAGTCCCAGCCAGGGGCGTAGCTGGAGATTCTGGGCCCCATGAAAGAATCAATTTGTGGGCCCCCAATCTATTAAAAAATGTGGGGCCCCCAATCTATAAATAATTTGGGGCATTTATTTATTGATGAAAACGCATAATATGGTTTTTACCAATTTTTTTTTATAAACAGCTTTGTGATAGCTGTGATAGTGCATTTCTATAGCTGTGGATGAGTCCACTGACACCACTGAGAAGCCTGAAGAACCGTTCATGTTCTGAAGAACTGTTCATGTTCTGAAATGTTATTGCTAAAGATTGAGAAGATTGGATCAGTTGTACTTTTTTTTTTAATACTTGAAACCCTTTTTTTGTGGAATATTTGATGCAGCCCAGCCTCACCCAGACTCTACCTCCAGCGGCCCCCAGGTAAATTGAGTTTGAGACCCCTGCTTTACAGCTTTGGGTAGGGCGTTCCACATTGATGTGGCATAATTGTGAAACGTGTTTAGTCCCTTGTTTGAGCCGAATCTGGGTTTAACATGATTTGTGGAGCTCCCTCTGGTGTTGTGATCGTGGTATTCACTGACCTTTGGGAAGTATTTTGACATGTACATGGGTACCTTGGTCGTGTAGTGTATCTTGTAGACCAGGCCCATTGTAAGTTGCTGTACTCTGTCGTCTACTCTAAGCCATCCTAGGTTGGCAAAGTGGGCAGGGGTGAGGTGGGTTCTAGGAGTCAGGTGAAGCAGTAGTCTGACTAGTTTGTTTTGAGATGTTTGTAATTTGGTTTTTAGTGCCTTTGAGGTGCTTTGGTACCATGAGGTGCAAGCATAGTCGTAGTACCCTTGAATGAGTGCTCCTGCCAGAGTCTTCAGGGTATTCTTGTTTACCAGAGAGGAGATCCGGTACAAGAATCGAGTTCGTTGGTTGACTTTTTTTATTACATTGGATGCCATTTTGTCACAGGAAAGATTAGCCTCTAGGATGGAACCCAGGTAGGTAATTTCATCTTTCCTTGTGACAATATTGTCACCCACTGTAACTGAGAAGCCATCGGTCTTGCTGAGTTTGTTATTTGAACCGAAGAGAATGGACTCTGTTTTTCCCATGTGTAATGATAGTTTGTTGTCGGCGAGCCATATGCAGATTTTGCCTAGTTCCGAGCTGAGGGTTTTTTCAACCTGTAACTTGTTCTTGTCAGAGACCAGCAGGGCTGAGTCGTCCGCAAACAGGAACAAGTTTCAGTCACAAGCTGACGACATGTCATTTGCATGAATTAGGAACAGTAGCGGTCCTAGTATGCTTCCTTGTGGAACACCACAGTTCACTGTGAGGGGGGGGGGGGGTAGGGTACCGTTTACCTCCACCATCTGTTCTCTCCCCTCCAGGTAGGATTGTATCCAGCTCACTGATAAACTATCAAAACCAATTGCTTTTAGCTTGTCAATCAGAATGGTGTGATTGACAGTGTCGAAGGCCTTTTGTAGGTCCAGCATGACCATGCCGCAGTATTTGCCCGCGTCCACCTCTTGCTTGATGTGGTCGTTCAAATAGAGAAGGCATGTGTCAGTGGAGTGGGATGTTCTGAAGCCAGATTGGAACTCGTAGATTAGATTTATTTCCGCAAGGTACTTTTCGACCTGTTCGTATAAAATTTTTTCCAAAGTTCACATGGTTTATTTTTGTTTTCCTCAGTTTTGTCATTGATGACATTTTTTTTTGCAGTTTTATCATGGAGTTTACGTCATTTCTTAGTCTGTTTCTTTCTAGTTTGAGTTCAGTCACGTGGGCTTGGTAAGCTTTGACTGACTTTTACGAAACTCAGAGCATTTTTTGTCTCTGGCTTTCATAGCGGTCAGTATTTCAGTGTGCATCCATGGCTCAGCGCGATTTTTTACCCTGGTGGTTCTTAGGGGGGCCATGTTGTTTAGTATTGTTGAGAATTTGGTTTTGAAGCCAAGCCAGGTTTCTTCAACCAGTGTACCATTGAGCTCATCTGACCAGTCCAGGCTCTCCAGTTCAAGGTTAAAGGCCTCGCTAGAGTAGGTTTTGAGGTCTCTAGATGTGACTGTTTTGTGACAGCCAGCCTTTTGCTTTAGCTTTTTGCGGGTACAGAATATCCTATAATGATCACTTAACCCGCATGCTATAACCCCTTTATTGGAGATCTTGGACTTGTCAGAGGTCAGGATGAGGTCAATGGTATAGTCTGAGTGGATTCGCATACCCTTGTGGGTTGGGTGATTAGCTGGCTGAAGCCGTGCAGATCACAAAACCTGGAGGCTTTGAAGACGGGTGCTGCTTTACGTAGCATGTCCGTGTTCCAGTCCCCAATAAGGATTTTTTTCTACGCCCTCCACCCCAGCTAAACACCCATCAAGTGTGTCATAGAAGCCACTGTGTTCTGGCGGTCTATAGATTGTGCCTATTAGTACTGATTTCGCCCTTTCAAATAAGATTTCAATCCATACAGTTTCAATCTCGTCATGGTTAAGGTCAGTACGGTCTTTGAGAATATACACACAGACGCCACCTCCATACTGGTTTGATTGATTTATGATAAAAACTATTTTGGGACCCTACAGCTTAACAGGTATTTAACTCAGCTGTATATATTTTCATTATGTATACTATTCACATACACGCCTGGCAGGTTTGACTTGTAGTTGGGAAATACACATTTTGCAGCTTTCTTTGTGTTGTATTCCAGTGTTTACAAACATTACCCACATATGGTAAATACACTTTTTATAACCGCAAAACTTTCAATTACCCTCTAACCAAATAATTCTGAGTGAGATGCTTTACAATTTTGGAATATATGTGATATTATGAAATATTTGTTGTTGGGGGTTCAGTGAAATACCCCTTTAAGATGTAACCAACTGATCCATCCTGCTACAATTTTGAGGATTGAGGCAAAAATGGGCATCACTTTGAAGTTTTCTCACTATGCTCTGACCTACAACATTTAGCTTGGAGGACAGTAACACTATGCTTAAAGGATAACTCCACTTTTTTTTTTAAATTAGCTTATTTAACATCTTCCCTGGAGTTAGACAAGAAGATGCATACCTTTTTTGTCTCTGTGCGTGCATTTTAGCTTTGGGAATAGACGCTCCGTTAGCATAGCTTAGCTTCATCACTGGAAGTGGGGGAGGACAGTAGCCTTACAGTGCCTTACAGTGTATTGCAAGGTCTGACATTGACCAAACTTGATATGCATGACCTTGGTGGGCTCTAGGTCAACTCCTGAAAAGGGGGTCAATGTCAGACCTTGCAATCAAAAGTTAGGGGGCTAATAACCCTTGCCATAATTTCAGTGCGCCCCTAACTTTTGATTGCAAGGTCTGACATTGACCCCCTTTTCAGGAGTTGACCTAGAGCCCACCAAGGTCGTGCATATCAAGTTTGGTCAATGTCAGACCTTGCAATACACTGTAAGGCACTGTAAGGCTACTGTCCTCCCCCACTTCCAGTGATGAAGCTAAGCTATGCTAACGGAGCGTCTATTCCCAAAGCTAAAATGCACGCACAGAGACAAAAAAGGTATGCATCTTCTTGTCTAACTCCAGGGAAGATGTTAAATAAGCTAATTTAAAAAAAAGTGGAGTTATCCTTTAATAACTAGAAATGTGTGTTCAGTTAGCGCACATCTCCACCAGGCAGTATGCCTATATTCCTATTCATATGTCAATGGAGGGCTGACACAGAATGTTTAGAATGCCCATTTCCCTCCATGTTGGAAGAAACAACAGTTTCTATGTGCAAAACAACATTATAGTCTAACTAGATTGAATATCCAGTCAGACAGTTTGTTCAATGTGCCTCATCCTCTGAACATCACAGGCTGAACACAACATAGCTCACAAGTAGATCAACAAACCTGGGAGATGCATGGGCCAGACATTTCCTCTCTCTAACAGAACAAACACGCCTACAATATTTAACAAATACAGAGACCATCTATTACCATTAATTGTAATTACTAGTATCCAAACACGTGTACAACATATCATGCCCTGTTTGTAGGGCCAAGAAACAAGCCCAAGTCAGTAGCCAGATAGTTACTAGCCTACCAAGCTGACAGATAGACACTAGCCTACCAAGTTGACAGAATAATAGTCACCACTAGCCTACCAAACTGACAGATAGTGACTAGCCTACCAAACTGACAGATAGTCACTAGCCTACCAAGCTGACAGATAGTGACTAGCCTACCAAGCTGACAGATAGTCACTATAGCCTATCAAGCTGACATATAGTGACTAGCCTACCAAGCTGACAGATAGTCACTAGCCTACCAAGCTGACAGATAGTCACTAGCCTACCAAGCTGACAGATAGTCACTAGCCTACCAAGCTGACAGATAGTCACTATAGCCTACCAAGCTGACAGATAGTCACTAGCCTACCAAGCTGACAGATAGTCACTATAGCCTACCAAGCTGACAGATAGTCACTATAGCCTACCAAGCTGACAGATAGTGACTAGCCTACCAAGCTGACAGATAGTAAGTTACCCTATGTTGATTGATTGATTGATTGAAAACGTTATTAACAGATTGCAGAATGGGTACAATACAGTACAGCTCAATACACACAATTGTTAAGGGGATGCAGACCAGAGAAAGACTTTCGTCTTGTTTACATCAGGGTCCCCCATTTTCAATTCATCAGGACATATATGACATACATGACATACAGATAGACAGTACTGCTACATCTATGACATACCAGATTGTCATTTACTGTACATTGGAGGAGGTTGATATAGCTATAAACCTGCATTCCTTCGAATATATCATTAATCAATTAAACTTATATTGAAATACACTATATAGCCTATACACCAACACTGAAATGACAGTGGATAAATAAATAAGAACTAAAGCTAATCGGTGGAAATAGACTGCATTAATATTCCATAACAAGTCTTGTGTGCGCCTACGAATGAACAGTAGCCTATAGGCTTAATTATGGAATAATAAGCCATACTGCGTTCATTCATTACGCCCGCCGGCCCGTAGGCTATATATATTATATGTCATTCATTCATTCATATACAGTACTGCGCTCGCGCGTGTGTGTGTGTGTCTGTGTGTGCGCGCGCGCTGTGGCAGGTGTGTACCGCGAGCTGTATATGATGCCAATACATTAATCTAATCTAGTTTTGATGGGCGCAAGCGTGATTATGAAACCTAGCCGCATTTCTCAGAGACGCTCTCTGATTGGCACTGACTGACGCTAGGTTTCGTAATCACGCGGCTCTCAAAGCACTTCCGCCATTCCATTTCACACAGCTGCGTCACCAGTTGCTTTATAAGGACTGTCGGGGGCGTGGTTTGTATGCAAATGACCTGAACGGGAACGCGCTTTGGAGTTTACGACAGAATGCCATTCTCCAAGCAGATATCAGATCATATAATTTCTGCGACCGTTTCAGCCACTTAAGACATATCTCCAGCACGTTCAGGACTCAGAGTGTACTTGTCATAGATTCTGTCTCAGTCAGTTCCAAGATAAGTCTTCCAAGAGAACTCTTTGGAAAATTTTCGGGAATGAGACCCAATTTGATACTATGTTTTAGGGCTGGGCGATATAACGTTAACGATAATTATTGCGATATATTTTAATAAGCGATATCGGAAAAAAATAATATCGAAAAAAATAAAAATCGAAATATATATATATTTTTTTATATTTTTTTTTGTGACCTGCAATAGGGCAGTTTTAAAACCAGAGACAGTGGACATACTTGTCTTTCTTGCCTGCAACTTAAAGTAATGGCTTTGCTTGTCCAAATGACAATACTGACCAAATTGAGATTTATTTTTCTCTTTTATTTTGTTTGCTTTCTAATTTAAAATACAGTTTGAAACCGTCTGTACACAGTAGGCTATGTGTGCTAGCAGAGCTAGTCTCCAGTCATGAGTCACGGTGCACATGTGCGGTGGTTTGTCCACCAAAAGAGCACCAAAAGATAGAAAAGAAACTAGCAGAGCCAGAACTGTTCAACTCCCCTGGAGCTACAGCCAGCAGAGAAGCCGGTTTACTTTCGCTTTTAAACCAGCTGCAGCCTGAGAACTGGAGTGTGAGGGGATGTAACACTAAAGATGGCGGCAATGACAAAGAATTGCTGCAAAATAAACGTACATCTGTTGTTAAAAAAACTAAAAAAAACTGAATTATTATTATTATTTTTTTTTTCGCTTTTAAACCAGCTGCAGCCTGAGAACTGGAGTGTGAGGGGATGTAACACTAAAGATGGCGGCAATGACAAAGAATTGCTGCAAAATAAACGTACATCTGTTGTTAAAAAAACTAAAAAAAACTGAATTATTATTATTATTTTTTTTTTTTTGTTATCGATATCGTTATCGCGATATCATTTTTGGCCATATCGCCCAGCCCTACTATGTTTGTTTCTGAAGTGTGTGTGTGTGCGTGTGTGTGTGTGTGTGTGTGTGTGTGTGTGTGTGTGTGTGTGTGTGTGTGTGTGTGTGTGTGTGTGTGTGTGTGTGAGATATAGAGAGAGAGAGAGGGGGGGGGTGAGAGATGAGGAAGGGGCAAGAGAGAAAGAGAGCTGGGAGAGTGTGTGTGAGAAAGAGAGGGGGGGTGTGTGATTACTCAGCCCTTGTGTGGGTGAATGTAACAAGTTCCTAATGTTTTCTTTCCCCTATTATTTCATGCACACTTTATCCATTGTTTAAAATGATTATTTTCTTTTAAGTTATTTTGTGCATCACTCTGTTTTGAATTTGATGCAAATTTGCAATGCATGAGGGTCATCCTTTTGTGTTAAATGGCTGCATTAAGCAAGCATTTGTTGACTTGCATGTTGATAAGAGTATTAAAACTTGGAACTTGAAAAAGATCTGTTTAAGGTAGAAAAAAATAAATAAAAAGAATGCGATTAATTTGCGATTACTTCTGTACACAGAGCCGTAGTACTTCTGTACACAGAGCCGTAGTACTTCTGTTCACAGAGCCGTAGTACTTCTGTTCACAGAGCCGTAGTACTTCTGTACACAGAGCCGTAGTACTTCTGTTCACAGAGCCGTAGTACTTCTGTACACAGAGCCGTAGTACTTCTGTTCACAGAGCCGTAGTACTTCTACAGAGCCGTAGTACTTCTGTACACAGAGCTGTAGTACTTATGTACACAGAGCCATAGTACTTCTGTACACAGAGCCGTAGTACTTCTGTACACAGAGCCGTAGTACTTCTGTTCACGTCTTGAGTCCAGACTTGAATCCTTACATTGTCCTGGATTTATCCCAGCCTTGTGCTTGTTTTGACTTTGGTCTCTGTCTCTATTGGATGTTGCCTCATTGTTTTCCATCAAGACTTGTCAAAAGATGCACACAATAAAGTACATTTTTGTAATAATGTGATTGGCTGTATGCATTCCATAATGCGCTTTTAGTTTCAGCCCTGATGGAATGCTGAGAATGTTGAAAATTCTTTAATATGCCCTTTTTTTGGAGACTTCTGGGGCCAAAACGTCATCATTATTTATGAACACTAGAAAGGTCTATATCACATGTGCCTATTTCTGTTTTGGTTTTGAATTCAACTTGATTTACTCTTGATTTATTAAAGAAAGACAGACAGAGGGAGGGAGGTAGAGAGAAAGATAAAATACAGAATAAGAGAAAGAAAAAATAGCGAGGAAAAGGGAAGTAGGAGATGAGCAAGAAAAGTGGAGTGGGAGAGAGAGAAAGAGTGGGGGGGTATTGAAGGAGAGAGGGACAGAGACAGAGAGAGAGAGATTAAGGGGAGAGATGGAGAGAGAGAGTGGGGGGTCTTGAAGGAGAGAGGGGACAGAGAGAGAGAGTAAGGGGGAGATGGAGAGAGAGAGTGGGGGGGTCTTGAAGGAGAGAGGGGGAAGATGGAGAGAGAGAGTGGGGGGGTCTTGAAGGAGAGATGGGACAGAGAGAGAGAGAGAGCGAGAGAGAGAGAGAGAGAGAGAGAGAGAGAGAGAGAGAGAGAGAGAGAGAGAGAGAGAGAGAGAGAGTAAGGGGGAGGTGGAGAGAGAGTGGGGGGGTCTTGAAGGAGACAGGGAACAGAGACAGAGTAAGGGGGGAGATGGAGAGAGAGAGAGTCGGGGGGGTCTTGAAGGAGAGAGAGAGAGAGAGAGAGAGAGAGAGAGAGAGAGGGAGACAACAGACAGAGTTGACGTGTGACAGGGCATCAGTTACTCCCCCCCCCCTCACCACGCAGGCAGAGGAGGTCAGTGGCGATTTGCTGAGGACACGCTAAACAAATAAAGCCTGAATTAAAAGTACATTAAGTGTTTGAAATGTAAACCTTTAGCAGGGCTAGAAATACTAAACCCTGGTCGTTTAAACATCATTTTAAACAGTTTTACACAGCAAAGATAACATTACACAGGGGGGCCACCCTACTTGTGGCCGTGTGGAGTTTATTTACTCTCTAGAGGCAGTATATCACTGAGACTAGTGGTGGTGCTGGTGGAGGACCAGATGGCTAGCAGCACGCACGCACGCACGCACACACACACACACACACACACACACACACACACACACACACACACACACACACACACACACACACACACACACACACACACACACACATACACACATACTTACATACATACATACATACATACATACATACATACATACATACATACATACATACATACATACATACATACATACATACATACATACATACATACATACATACTCACAT
>NC_140170.1:127692817-127757817 GCF_963971535.1 Notolepis coatsorum | reverse complement strand
ACTGTAGCACTCAACACTTTGATGAACATTGTTACTCAGCTGATAGAGTTGTACCCTTCCTGATGACTTGTCGTACAGAACTTGTAAGTCGCTTTGGATAAAAGCGTCAGCTAAATGACTAAATGTAAATGTAAATGTATTATCACTTTCAGTATGAACAAAATTGGATTGGATTTTTTTTGTATATTATAATACAGACCACATCATATCTATATCTGTAAATATTGGTTATTAGCCATAACAGAAAATGGGTTATCTGTGTCTGCCAAAAGTTTCATATCAGTGCATCCCATCATGCATCAGGGAAAAGGTTGTTAATAAACGTATAGCTGACAGAAATATTACATATTTCTTTATGTAATCAATAGGTACCCCCCCCAACTCAACAAGTTGATAAGTCGAGTACAGTATATGCAAACCAATCAGTCACTATGCTCGAATATAAAGTGCATTCCAGCTGGGTAGACTGACACCCAACAGCTTGCCTGGGAGGAAGCGTCAGAAAACCCCATCCAGGCTTCTCCCCCAGCACTAGCATTACTCACATCATCCTCTCACCAGCAGCCCTTCTCTCAAACCCTCTCCTCCAGCCTCATCATTGCCCAGCTCTAGCTCTCCATCTCTCCCAACCCCCTTCTCCCCATTCTCTCAGCTCCACGGCCAGTCATGCCCCAAACCCAGGACATAATTAAAGTTAAGACTTAGCCCCTGCAGGGATCTATTGGTAATTGCGGTAGTTAACCTATTGGAACTACAAACTATTTTATGTCTATAAAAGGAAGGAACAAGAACGTTAAGAGGCCGCTCGTGTCTTATAAATTAGAGATTCTGCTGACAACTAAGCTAACAGGCTCATTGCTTTAAAGTTTAGACCATTGGTATGGTCACGTTGGTAAGTGGTAAACATTTGTGTTAACTGTGTTTAAGGCTAAGATTGTGCAAGGCACACGCAACAGAGAACTAACGTTGTTTCTCTTTTTTCTGTCGAGAACCCAGAGAGGGTTGTTTGGTGTTGCTTCACATCAGACTGCTAGGCAGTGAAATGAGAAGTGTGCACACATTTATTTACTGATATATTATGTGGTAATGTGACTGTATTGTACTTTGCTATAAATGATTATAACATTTTTTACAGGATTTTACCTTTTTATTTTCTGAATTGGCAGCTTGCAAAGCTATGCTTTCGGAGCAGCTTCCCCAACATGGCCAATGATAAGAAAGCTGATAAGTGGGAGAGAGAGAGAGAGAGAGAGAGAGAGAGAGAGAGAGGAGAGAGAGAGAGAGAGAGAGAGAGAGAGAGAGAGAGAGAGAGAGAGAGAGAGAGAGAGAGAGAGAGAGAGAGAGAGAGAGAGAGAGAGATGGGTATATCCAGTGGTGGAAAGTAACTATGTATTTTTACTCAAGTACTTAACTACAAATGTGAGGTACTTCACTACATTTAAAATCAAATATTGTACTTTTTACTCCACTATATTAATCTGAATCCATCAGTCACTAGTTACTTTGAAGAATAATTAAGATTATGTACTTTAAAATGTGAAGCCTGCCAAATTCAAGAGGACATAATCAGAGCCAGCATAACTGGACCACATACCACTTAACCATACCATACCATACCATACCATACCATACCATACCACATAACCTTTAGAGATCAATGGTTCGAGATTTGAACGCTCCCAAGCACTGGAATTATCTCCTCTTGTGACATTATCAGAGGACACTGAATCCTTGTGTTGTGTTAATTAGAGCTCAATGCAATGATGAGCTGTAAATAGCACAACACTACTTCAGGACTCATTAACTCTCAATAACTGTTAAGCTAAATTAATGTGTGCAAAACAGTTTAGAGCTTTGGGATATGAGTGAGATTATGTGCAAATACATTTGCATAGTTTTTCGGTGAGGTGCCCCTTTAAATTGAATGGACTTTTACTAGTACTATATACATATATAAATGAATTGTGTACTTCCACCACTGGATAGGCTATATCTATGTTAAGTGTATCACTTACTGCATTACATCTAACTATCAGATACCAATTATCTGTTTGTTTATTAGTTTAATGTGCCAAACAGAAGCCTTTAGATTATGTTAAAGGTGCTGTAGATAACATTCAGGCACTAGATGTCGCACTAGATCACCAGCATGTAATTTATCTAATCAGGTGCATTTCAAGTGGGGAAATGGGAAGTAGGGAGGGGATAAATGCACACAGCATGTAAACAACAACATTCATTTTGGACCCACACATTTTTTTTTAAATGATAAATCCATTATCAATGAAAAATATTTTTTATTTGGGGGGGGAAAGCAATACTTTTATTCCACACATTTGTAAAAGATTTGTGGATGTATTATTATTATTATTATTATTATTATTATTATTATTATTATTATTATTATTATTATTATTATTATTATTATTATTTTTTTTTTTTTTTTTTTTTTATTGATCTTTTTCCCCCTCCTTTTTCCTCTGATTTTCTCCCATCTCAATGTTAGTCGTTATGCCAATTCCCAATCCCCTTCCTGGTCGCTGCACACTTACCCCCCACAGTCGGTCTGGGAGAGTGGAGGTTATCACGTGCTTCCTCCGACACACGTCTAGCCAATCAACCGCTTCTTTTCACCTGGCAGCGCGGATTCTCACTGAGAGGGCGTAGCGTGTGGAAGGATCACACTATCCCACTTAGATCCTATCCGTGCTTAGCAGGCGCCCCGACCGAACTGTAGGAGTCGCTGTTTACAACGACCCGGACCCACCCCGCCAGCTTCTCCCACCCTCTAATACTGCCAATTGTATTAGTGTGAACGGCCAGCCAAGCTGGTGACAACCCCGGAGCTGTGAGCTGAATTCGAACAGGCGAATCCTAGCGTCTCCAGGGTTGGTGACGAACGCAATCTCTGCTACGCCACCTGACCGCCCTTTATTATTATTATTATTATTATTATTATTATTATTATTATTATTATTATTATTATTATTATTATTATTATTATAATATATATATATTTATTAAATCAAATGATTACTCTACATATAAATGTTATCTGTATACCTTTAACTCTTCTCAGAAGTATTAGAATATGTGAACTCTTCTTAGAAGTATATTATCAATATTAACTCTTCTTAGAAGTATATCATTAATATGTTAACTCTTCTCAGAAGTATTAAAATATGTTAACTCTTCTTAGAAGTATATTATTCAAATGTTAACTCTTAGAAGTATTGGCATATGTTAATTATTCTTAGAAGTATATAATTATTATGTTAACTCTTCTCAGAAGTAATAGACTATGTTGACCTTTCTTAGAAGTATATTATTAATATTTTAACTCTTCTTAGGAGTATATTGTTCATGTTAACTCTTGAGTCTTCTCAGAAGTGTATGTTAACTCTTCTCAGATGTATTATGTATATTAGCAACCAGTTTATGCACTTGGTTACATTAAAGCACAATGCATCTGGATTATGATCTTGTTTAAAGAGCTGTCAAAACTGTTAATTTAGCCTTGAAATGTATCCTCTTATCATCTTATGGGCCAAATAAATAGTTAGAAATAGAAAGACATTCCTTTCATTGTTCTCCTCTATAGTGTCTGTGGATTATGACATTAAGAGCTCACATGAGAAGACAAGAGAAGAGAAAAGAAGAAGGCTGCGTATTTTTTTTAATTTTCTTTTGTTGTTTTACCTTGCCCTTTATCCACGAAACTAGTGATGGTGTTGGCCAAGCCTGCCTCGTGCAGAACACTGCTGTTGAGTTCTCCGGTGGAGAGCGACCAGTACAAGGACAGCATGTAGTCATGGGGGATCACGAGCGGCTGCTTGTGGTGCGACTCCCGTTCACTGAGTTTACCATGATATGCCTTATTGGCTGTCCGCTGGGCCACCGGTGCCGCGAGATGCTGCTTTTGCACACCGGTGGTTTTGTGAGGAGCTCCCGCGCGTAATGGAGCCACTGCCGCCGATCTAGCAACGCCACCAGCAGGTCTCCCGGTGTTTTTACCCAGTAAAGCACCACCGGCGCCTCCAATGCCCGCAGCTCCAGTTCCTTTACCCGATGTGTGTCCGCTAAGAGCCACGGGAGCGTGCGCTTTATGATGAGCATCCCCACCGTGGAGCCAAGAGCGCGCAGCCTCTCTGCGTCCTAACCCGCCGGTCCGTTCCCTCTGCGGCTGCAGCTGAGCCCGGTTCGCGGTTGTTGCTGCCCCGCCGCCGCGCTGTAAAAACGACGAGGACGCAGACCTGCTTTTAATAACAGTTGCCTCGCCTTTGATTAACGGGGGGCCCGTACGAATGCGAGTGATCCTCGCTGGATTTCCCGGTGATGGTTTCCAGGTCCCAGCCGCAGTCGACACCGATAACGCCCTGCCAGTGGGCAGTGTCAACCCGCCAGGTCCTCCCACAGTTCCCCGGGCCCGGGCTTGATCACCTGCTCCACCCCCGCGCTCTGCTGCCTCTGACCCCCGCCGGTGGCTTTCGGTCGGGTCGGTCCGGCTGATTGAGGCGCGGACAGGATCCAGGTAAATAAGAGTCCAACAGCCCAGTAGAAGAGGGAGACGGCTCAGAACTTTCATCCTAAAGTCCTCTTGCCTTTTGCAAAGCTGTCATTGTAATAAATAAGAAATTGCACTTATTTAATTGATCTGCCTGGCTAGATAAAGGGGAGAAAGATGTTGGTTCAAAATGTCCATCCTCTGATCTTCCCGTGCGCTCTGTCCAGGGAGAAATGCACGCTGGTTTTTCTCGTTTGAAATGAGCAATGAACATGAACAAGTTTGTAAAAACGGATAAGATGTGGACCAAAATTGAGTACAGCTCTGTGGTAAAGAAATAACCCTTTCGAAACTTGACTCTCTAATCCGTTATCTAAAAGAACCATAGTGGCGGAGAGATCCTGTTCTTGCTCCCCACTTCGCCAAGGCAGACGTCCCGCGGAAAAGCTTTTTCGGATGGAGCAGAGAAAAGTGGACTTGCCTTAAACACGCCACATTACTATTCTGCAGGCTATCTTGTAAGAGACTTGTTTAAATCCCACTTTTTCCAAGAGAGGGGAAGAATGGCGTAATGCTGCTGCCGCGGTTTCTTTTTTCCCCCTTCAAGGTTTGAACCCCGTCCAGTGAAAATATTTCACTCACACACAAACCTGCAGGTGCTCGAAAAAATCCTCCAACAAACCTGAACTCAGGAATTGGAAACGGAATTCCAGCGCAAAGCTGTTTTAATTACGCCGTGATGTCATGCTGTCCAAACTCATTTAACTGCAATATTTCTTCTCAAATCGTCCTCCCTCTTTCCACCAATGACTCACTCATGCTGCTGCCGCACAAAATGGCACTACCCCCCCCCCCCCCCCCCCCAAAAGCTTAGCATTATGTCATCTGAAGTGAGCAGTTTTTCAAGGCTTTCGCTTTCTGCAAACAATGGGGTGAGAAGGGCAGGGATGTCAGGATGGCCAAGTACTCCTAGAGTTATAGCCAGGCTAGCCAGCTCTCTCCCTGGTAACACACACACACACACACACACACACACACACACACAACACACACACACACACACACACACACACACACGCAAACACACACACACACACATTGACTATTGTCTTTTTTCGTTGTCTTTTTACTTTTGCCTTTTGTGCATATACATTACGTCTTTTCCTTTTGGAATATAATATAATATGCATGTCTACTATGCTGGATGTATTCAAGTTTTGCAGTGACACAGGCGTACAAAGAGAAAGGCACGTGTACATTCAAAGTAGCACAGCAATGTTTCACTCTGGTCAAGACAATGTTAGCCAGGCTTCAAAGTCCAATATGAAGGTTCACGGTTATGTGCCTTGCTCAAGGGCAATGGCCCTTTTGTCATCAGAGATGTATAGTCAATGACAGCAACCCCTCCCTGGCCCTCCGGTTTCCTAACTCACACCATATAGGCCTGCAGGGTTCTAATCATCATCTATTTAGATGCATTACCATAAAAAGCAAGAATAGACCCTGCAATTATGTACATCATAAGTGAAGAGAATGGATGTTGGAACTTGTGAGTGGCAGGGTTAAGGAGCAGGGACTCTAATCCCCATTGGACCCTGTTCACCTGGGTAACTGACCTAATGACGATGTTACTGACTGAAATATAGGTTTTAAATCTGATGTCATTGTGCAATCGCTGCGACAGTGAATGGTGTGATATGTGATATCATTAATGTACTTAGCATCTCATTTGGTGTGTACTTTATAAATGTACAACCAGACTTTGAACCTGAGTAAGAGAAGTCTTGGACTTTTCCCTTCTCTACATCCAGCTCAAGACTATAGCGACGGAGGACAAGGGGTTTGAGCTTTGACTCTAAAACCCTTTGCCAGTTTAATTTATAATGCCACGATGTGAGCCAGCTTCTCTGGTGTCATAAATTTAGTTAAGACTGAGCTTTAGGAATAATTAGAAGCCAAAAGCAAGCAAAGGTTCAACTTTTTGAGATTTGGCAGGCAGGCCGGTCTCCGGTGGTGTAACAAGAGCTGCTGTTTTTCTATGTTTAGAGTGTGTATTTCTCTCTCTCTCTCTCTCTCTCTCTCTCTCTCTCTCTCTCTCTCTCTCTCTCTCTCTCTCTCTCTCTCTCTCTCTCTCTCTTCTCTCTCTCTCCCTCTCTCTCTCTCTCTCTCTCTCACACCCCCCCCCCCCCCCCCTCCGGGCACAAGTTCTGCCCACTTATCAGCCTTCTCTCTCTCTGTCTCTTACACACGTGCATGTGCATGCCAGGCTTCTCGGGGTGGGGCATGATGGATGAACCGAGGTGATTGGATATATGAGCCTGTCAGTGATGGCACATGAAGTCGGCATGATCCAATCCATTCAACTAAACGGCTAAAAGGCATATAAGAAGGAGTAACTAACTCAATAACAACAGCACTTAAGATGCAATGATAGTTATGGCTTTATGTCTGATTTTACGGTGGAAGCTGAAGCAGAAAGCATTTAAAATATCTGTTCCATAACTGGTTCTATAATGGTTTACTCAACTATTGTCCATCTGAGAAGGATTTTCTACTGGGAGCCTGGTGTAGAAGATCCCCCACCTATATTCAGTATCTCATCATCTACCCCACACACACACACACACACACACACCACCACACACACACACACACACACACACCACACACACACACACACACACACACATACATTGCCTGAACTGTCTCTGTTGCAAAGCATTGGGCAGAGCAGTGGTGGTCATGTGTGAAGATGCAGTTCCTGTATCTAAGGAACCAAGGAACCTTACAGTAAATGTGTATGTGTGTGTGTGTGTGTGTGTGTGTGTGTGTGTGTGTGTGTGTGTGTGTGTGTGTGTGTGTGTGTGTGTGTGTGTGTGTGTGTGTGTGTGTGTGTGTGTGTGTGTGTGTGTGTGTACTGGTTTGGCTCAGGGTAACACAGACACCTAAGACACAGACACCTAAACACATGTACTCCGGACACAGACATAAGCACTCCTACGCTGAGTGTGCACGCACACACACACACACACACACACACACACACACACACACACACACACACACACACACACACACACACACACACACACACACCACACACACACACACACACACACACACTCACACGGTGTGTAAAAACCTCAGCATTGCCTTGGCCCATCAGTTTCTCTTTTAGAAAAAGGCGAGCGCAGCAGATTGTGAGACCAACTGTCGGCGGTGTGTATACACTGTCCTCAGATGTCTGAGGAGATGTGGTTTACCTAGCGCAGCCCCGGCCCGTGCGGCATACGCTACTGGGAGAACATTGCCTTCAGTTGCATTTACACCAGAACAAAAGAACAGATTTTTGCATGCCTGTCGAAAAATGGAAAAACAATGTGGAATGTGGTTTGTCCATGTTAAGAGCACTCATATGCCGTATTACATATTGGGTGACTAGGAAATACATTCTTTGCATATCCCCCTGAGACACACTTACTTCTATGCCCACATGCGACTGGAGTGCAGGCTCAGCCATGTGCAGCACTTTTGGGGCAGGTTGCGATTGACCATATTCACACGGTGGAGCAAAATGCCCAGAGCGAAATGGCCTCATTAACAGGGATGGACTCATTAGCTGCGGTTACATGGACAATATTTCCCCAACCCGATTTAAATCATTCAGATTGGACGTTTCAAATCAACTGGATGCTAAATAAACTGAACAGTGTTTACATGGCCCAAAGCATGTAATCAGAATATGACTTGTTCAACGTGCCCAGAAAGACCCTGCCTACACCCTGCACTCATAACCTATTCTTCTGTTTATTAACTCAATCAGCGCCAGACCCAAGGATAGTCGGGTTATCTCGCCATGCGTTGAGGGGCAGGACCCCCGAAAACCCTAGTATAGTTGGGTTTTCATCGTTATTTCTTTCATTCGATATTTTTATTAATTTCTCTCACACGGATCTCTGGGTTACCATAGGGAACCACTCTGAGATTGTTAGAGTGCAATACCGGCCGCATCCTGATAGGTGGCAGTATCGCCCACCCTTCTAAACCTTTTCTTCACACCCGGTGTTACGTTTAATTCACTCCGGGCGCAGTTTTCTTGGACAGGCGAGTCTAGTGGTTCACTCGATGGCATTGAAATGTGTCCAATGCCCCCGATGCATGTGTTGTGGTGGATTATGTTGGTGACACGATGGACACCAATACTGGAAATCGCTATCAGACAATTGGAATATTCTTTTTGGGGTACCTCCTAGTGAAGGCAAGGACTATATGACATCAATCCTGCTTTGATCCAACCATGATTTCACATTGATCGTTGCGACCTTATGTAACATACTCCTGAACGTATGCCGTTGGTGACAATCAAAGAATAAAAAAACGACCCCCCCCCCCCCCCCCTTTCATGCATTCATGATGAAACATAATACCTATTATATAAATTGTATTTGGAAATAGTAGCGTGTCCAGGTGAGCAACGCCAACGCGTTTAGTCAAATTCACTTATTCCTCCATAGCGCCGTTTTATGGAATTAGCCAGGATCACTCTGAAACTATACTTATATTCACCACGGTATAACACGCGAACGTATACATGACATTTTTTTTATTTTTCACACATTGAACGATGGATAGTTTATGTCAAATGAGCCATAGTATTGTATCCATAGCTATAATATAGAATATAGATATAGCCAGCAGGAACTAAGATGGGCTAGGCCTCTGGCGCTGAAAGAGTTAGGAAAGAATCACAGACACTCAAAAACTGCCCAGCACATAATTCTGATAGTTCTGTGCATTATGTTGAAACTCGTTGTTTCAAGTCTTTCAATCTTGCTCATCCCAAGCCGGTCCCCCAGTCGGTCCCCCAGTCTTCATTTGGATAGCACAGCAGGATAGAAGAACAAGTTGGACATTCACTTCACAGACTGACCATCAAGGCATTCAATTATCCTTTTAGCTAAATGCTAAGCTTCCAACAAAGACAGCCATGCACGGAAAGGTTTTGTTTTGGAATTTTAACAGAAACCCCTTCACGTCAGCTTAAATGTTACCCCTACTTGGGGCAAACATGCGCAGAAAGAATATATTTATTCCAACCAGAGAGAAATGATTGGATCAAGTGGTCAACATGGTTATTAGGTGCTAATATTTTCCTATTGAACGGATTATCAAAGGTGTACACCGGCCCTCTCAACCTGATTAAAAAGTCCTTCCAATTGGGCCTGATCGAGTCGGTCTCTTCCAATTGAGGTGGTTACATGAGGCATTTTTATTCTGGATATTATTCTGATTATTAGTGGAATATTAGGGTCCATGTAAACACAGCTATTGGCAGTTGCAGGGTTTGAACATTAAGTATGACTTTCCAGTCACGGGATGGCCTGTCAAACCACCAGTCTACCCAGCTGCCTGGCATGGCAGATCTGTGCCATGAGGGGTTTAAAATCAGGTTTGTCAGCAGGTTCCAGGTGGATCAGCAGATGCCAACTATATCCTTGCGTGTGCACGTTGTGCACTTGAATCTGACTCAATATCGCATTTCTCTTTCTCCAAAATGCCTAAAAAAAGAGAAACAATCTTTTAAAAAGTCAGATTTTTCTGCGTCTGTGTAAATGCAGCCTTTGTGTGAATGTGCCACTGTGCTTGCTCGTCCGCCAGGCTCCGGGCATTGCCATGCAACGACAATAATATAGCTTGGCGGGGGGATTGTGGTTGTGTAGGCTACACTGCCACTATTGACACAGTCAGGGGTGACAGACGGTTGAAAAACCACACGGGGAGAGAGCCTCTGCCATGAGGTTAGACCAATAAAATAAAGAGTCAATTTGTTACCAGTCAACCCTCTTCCATAACGTTGAGGCGGCGCTTGGAGACATGGTCGCTGTCGCTGACACAGTCTGGAAATCTGCCTGTTTATATAAAACATGACACAGAGGGGAAAAAGACTTGGTTTAGATTTTGGGAAATTATATAGAAAGTTCAGAGAGGTTTTTATTTCTTTTTCTTTCGTCTTTGATACCGTCATAACTTTCAATGGAAACTGAAAGAATAACTATAACCTGTACACACACACACACACACATAGACACACACACACACACACACACACACACACCACACACACAAGAATTACATTTAGTTAATTAATTTAATTTATTTAAATTCTCTGAAGATTATCACGGGCAGACCCTAATTTCCAATAATATTTCCGATAATGATAACATGACTAAACTAAACAAAAAACTAAGATAAACCTGACAATAAGACACAAATATTAACATTCGTTAAAACAACTCCTAGTTAAAACATTTACATTAAAAAACAAGTGTCCCAATGTTATCCCAGTAAATAATTAGCCTAATAAATAAAAATTAAAATTAAAATTAAGATAGTCATGTTGCATTGAATCTGTGTGGCTATAATTAATATTGAAACTGCATTTAAAAACGTATCAAGTATCAACGTATCAAAATATATGTGCAGGATAAAGACAAAGCACTGTTGTTTCCATACTGATGCCCCTGCATGTTTGAAGTCTACAGTGGCTTTTGAGACCCATAGATCCCATAGAGACTTTAGACTTGTCTTTCGACTTCATTTCATTGCAACCACCTTTGGTACTTTCTAGGACAGGAGGAACAGAGGGGAAACATCATGGCGAACAGGTCGCGTTGAAGTCGCTGGTGAAGTGTTGCCCTTCAGAACCCATACAACTGTCCCTTGTTGTCCCTGTACTCACCATTCCCTTGAGCAGCCTCATCCCATCTGCTCAGAGTTAGGTGTGTGTGTGTGTGTGTGTGTGTGTGTGTGTGTGTGTGTGTGTGTGTGTGTGTGTGTGTGTGTGTGTGTGTGTGTGTGTGTGTGTGTGTGTGTGTGTGTGTGTGTGTGTGTGTGTGTGTGTGTGTGTGTGTGTGTGTGTGTGTGTGTGTGTGTGTGTGTGTGTGTGTGTGTGTGTGTGTGTGTGTGTGTGTGTGTGTGTGTGTGTGTGTGTGTGTGTGTGTGTGTGTGTGTGTGTGTGTGTGTGTGTGTGTGCGTGCGTGCGTGCGTGCGTGCGTGCGTGCGTGCGTGCGTGCGTGCGTGCGTGCGTGCGTGCGTGCGTGCGTGCGTGCGTGCGTGCGTGCGTGCGTGCGTGCGTGCGTGCGTGCGTGCGTGCGTGCGTGCGTGCGTGCGTGCGTGCGTGCGTGCGTGCGTGCGTGCGTGCGTGCGTGCGTGCGTGAGTGTGTTCCTGCGTGTGTGTGTTCCTGGGCTTGTTTTTGTCAAGCCTTTGGTAGCAGCAATGTACTGGGAAGTGCTTTCAAAATGAAATCTTTTGTCTATTGCAGATTACCTGCCTGTTTCAATGTTTCAAACTGTAATGAGAAACATAATCTACAGTATTGCTCAATCTTTGGGAAATAACCTGATATCTTTTGATCTATCCATGGAGTATGAAGTCAAACAAACGATTTATTCCAATTGACAATGTTTGTGTCTATAATCAGTGTGATGGGAAGAGCTTGGATCAAGGAGGGCCTGGTCAGTTGTCGTGCTGCAGACCTCTTTTACAGCTGGGGGTCAATTCATATTGTAAAATGTTCAGACATTTCACTTAGTCAAATGGGGGGAGGCATGGAGTGTGATGCCCCTTAATGAATATAAAGGAGGAACATCATTCACATCTTTTCACGTGACACTTCCACCAAAGCTGACGGCTGGAGAGGTGTTGTAAAGGTATACAGATGTAGGGGTATTCATACACATGTAGAGGGGTACAGATGTAGTGGTATTCATACACATGTAGAGGTACGTATGTAGGGGTATTCATACACATGTAGAGGGGTACAGATGTAGTGGTATTCATATTCATACACATGTAGAGGTACAGATGTAGTGGTATTCATACACATGTAGAGGGGTACAGATGTAGTGGTATTCATACACATGTAGAGGTACAGATGTAAAACTGGCGCTGCTCTGATGGCTGCCTTTCTGATCGCTCCGACGAGACTGTGCTTTATTTTGTTAATTTTTATAGTATTAGGAGTTTTATTTGCACCAACTGTTGGTGCATTATATGTGTATGACCGTCAGTCAATCATTGACATTGGATTAAGAAAAACTTACCGTTTGGATTGCTCTCTGGATCGGATCGCTGAACAGCAGAAATGGCCCGCCGAGATCCTTTGTTATGCCGGCCATGGCCAAGACCAGGAGAAGCCGCCGCGAAGACGAGGAAAGAGAGCCGGGGTCCGGAACAGACTGAGGTCCAAACGACACAGAACCACATTGCCCAGCATATTGTTGGCCAATGTGCAATCGATAGGAAACAAATTGGACGACATCAGAGCAAGGATCCAATTCCAGAGGGACATTCGGGATTGTAACGTCCTCTGTTTCACAGAAACTTGGCTGAGTCCAGATGTCCCGAATCATGCAATAGAACCGGCAGACCATTTCTTCGTTCTCCGCAAAGACCGGACGGCATTAGAGTCACTAAAGACGAGAGGAGGCGGCATTGCCTTCATGATAAACAAGGAGTGATGCGATTTAGGCAACACAAAGGAACTGTCTAACCACTGCTCCCCAGACCTGGAGTTTATCACGATAAAATGTCGACCCTTCTTCCTCCCAAGAGAGTTAACGTCCATCATCCTCATCGGAGTGTACATTCCACCACACGCGAACACTGGGGTCGCACTTTCAAAACTTCACGACGAGGTAAACAAACTCCAGGCAGCTAATGTTGACGCTGCCATTTTGGTCTTGGGGGATTTCAACAGCGCGCGTCTTAAAACGGTGCTGCCGAATTTCTATCAGCATGTGACCTGTCCCACCAGAGGCGAGAACATATTAGACCATGTATACTCGCAATTTAAGAATGGGTACAAGTCACAGGCTCTTAGTCCATTCGGTAAAAGCGATCACGCCGCCATTTTTCTTTTGCCTAAGTACAAACAGAGTCTCAAGCGAACGCCGGTGGTCTCGCGAGAGGTTAAGCGTTGGGCCGTGACGTCAGTGGAGTCACTCCAAGCAGTGCTGGGAAGCACAGAATGGAGTGTATTCCGTGATAACACAGCCAATATTAACGAATACACCGAAACGGTGATTGACTATGTCTGTACTCAGGTAGAAGTAATAATCCCCACCACCAAAATTAATATCTACCCAAATCAAAAGCCCTGGGTAGACAAATCCGTCCGTGAGGCTCTGAAAGTGCGCACATCAGCATACAACACCGGGCTGGTGACAGGCAACATGGAAGAACACAAGATGGCAAGATACAACGTCAGGAGAGCAGTAATAGAGGCAAAACGGCGTTACAGGGATAAAGTTGAACTTCAGTTTGAACAGGCTGACTCTAGAGGCATGTGGCAGGGCCTCAGAACAATGACAGACTACAAAGGAACCCCCCTCAAACTGAACAGTGACATCTCCTTAGCAAATGATCTCAACTCCTTCTATGCGAGGTTTGAGGCTGTGAATAACAACACCAGCCTACAAACCACGGCAATGGGGGGGGGGGGGGTCTGCTGATGGAGACTCAGTGTTCAGGGTAACAGAGCATGAGGTGAGACGGATCTTTAAAAAAGTGGATATCAGGAAGGCAGCAGGACCGGACGGCATCCCCGGCCGCGTCCTAAAAGTCTGTGCCGACCAACTGGCCCCGGTATTCACTGACATCTTCAACCTGTCCTTGGAACAGGCCGTCATCCCCACCTGTCTGAAGAAGTCCACCATCATCCCTGTACCCAAAAAATCTACGCCCGCTTGCCTCAACGACTACCGCCCTGTAGCCCTCACCTCCATAGCCATGAAGTGCTTTGAGAAGCTAGTGAAGGGCTACATCTGTTCCTCCCTCCCCATCAACCTGGACCCTCTGCAATTTGCATATCGCCCCAACAGGTCCACGGAGGACGCCATAGCCCATGTGCTGCACACAGCAGCATCACATCTGGACAAGAGGCAGGGGAACTATGTGAGAATGCTGTTCATCGACTACAGCTCAGCATTCAATACCATAGTCCCCTCCAAACTCATAGCCAAGCTCAGGGACCTGGGCTTGAACTATGACCTGTGCCAGTGGGTCCTGGACTTCCTGACGGGCAGACCCCAGGTGGTAAGAGCCGGCAACTGCACCTCCTCATCCATCACGCTCAACATAGGGGCCCCCCAGGGCTGTGTTCTGAGCCCCCTCCTCTACTCCCTGTACACACATGACTGCGTAGCACAGCGGAACAACAACACCATCATCAAATTTGCTGATGACACAGTAGTGGTGGGCCTGATCTCTGCCAACGACGAAAGGGCCTACCTGGAAGAGGTAGAGAACCTGTCACAGTGGTGTCAGGAGAACTGCCTCTCCCTGAACGTCAGCAAAACAAAAGAGATGATTGTGGACTTCAGGAGGTCGGGGATCAAGGACTACAGCCCCCTCAGCATCGACGGGGCACCAGTTGAGAGAGTGAACAGTTTCAAGTACCTCGGAGCCCACATATCCGAGGACTTGACATGGACCACACACATTGACAGTGTTGTGAAGAAGGCACGACAACGCCTCTACTTCCTCAGGCGCCTAAGGAAGTTCCAAGTCAGTCAGAAGATCCTTAGGAACTTCTACTCATGTACAATAGAGAGCATCCTGACCGGCAACATCACCTCCTGGTTTGGGAATAGCACTGCACAAGACCGTAGCAGACTACAAAGAGTGACACGTTCAGCCGAACGCACAATTAGAGGGGGGCTTCCCAACCTCCAGAACATTTACAACAAGCGGTGCAAGGGGAAGGCTAAGAGAATTATTAAGGACTCGAGCCACCCGAACAACTGCCTCTTTGAACTGCTGCCGTCAGGCAAGCGATACCGGAGTCTTATGGCGAGCACAGAAAGACTCAGAAGGAGCTTCTATCCCCAGGCCATCAGGCTGCTAAACGAACAATAATCGCTAAACGAACAATAATCACTATGCAACAACCATCAAATGCACACAGCACACACACCCACACGCACACACTCACTCAAACAAACAACACACTGCAGCACCCACTCTCCACACTTTAGATCACACAAACACACTTACACTTTATATTTATTGATAAAGGATTTGCACTACAACTCGTACACCTACTGTGAATTGTACCTAAACTGCACCTCGTCCATTTATGCCTTGCACTATATAGTATTGTATATTAGTACACTGCACAGTATTGTATATTGTATGGTAACTACGTCTACGAACATTGTACATATGTCTAAACTGAACACTGTGACCTCTTTTTTTACTTCAAATTTTTACTATGTCTTTATTTCATACTTATCTTGTCATGCACAGTCTCTGGAGCGCAACAGTAAGAAGCATTTTGTACAAAAGTATTCTGTACTTCTGTATGACAACTATTAAAGAAACTTGAAACTTGAACTTGGTATTCATACACATGTAGAGGTACATATGTAGGGGTATTCATACACATGTAGAGGGGTACAGATGTAGTGGTATTCATACACATGTAGAGGTACATATGTAGGGGTATTCATACACATGTAGAGGGGTACAGATGTAGTGGTATTCATATTCATACACATGTAGAGGTACAGATGTAGTGGTATTCATACACATGTAGAGGTACAGATGTAGGGGTATTCATACACATGTAGAGGTACAGATGTAGTGGTATTCATACACATGTAGAGGGGTACAGATGTAGTGGTATTCATACACATGTAGAGGTACATATGTAGGGGTATTCATACACATGTAGAGGGGTACAGATGTAGTGGTATTCATATTCATACACATGTAGAGGTACAGCTGTAGTGGTATTCATACACATGTAGAGGGGTACAGATGTAGTGGTATTCATACACACGTAGAGGTACATATATGGTAAAGGAAGTTACTGCCTTTTGCCTTTGTGGTGAAGTGTAGTGCATCTATCTTTCAGAGGACATGAACTTCTGAAAAGATCTTGTGAAATGACGTGGTCCTAACCCACTCTCTGCTGTTCCAAAATGCTTCAAAGTGCAAGTTTCGCTGCCTGATCTCCCTGTTGCTCTACTTATCCATCTTCTTTATCTTTATTTCCCTTTTCCTGTCAGCCCATTTCTATGAACTCTCCCCTCTTCCAAAATGCTGATCAGACTCAGATTCTGGCTCTATTTCTCTTTCTTTCTTTCTTTCTTTCTTTCTTTCTTTCTTTCTTTCTTTCTTTCTTTCTTTCTTTCTTTCTTTCTTTCTTTCTTTCTTTCTTTCTTTCTTTCTTTCTTTCTTTCTTTCTTTCTTTCTTTCTCTCTTTCTTTCCCTTTCTCTCTCTCTCTCTCTCTCTCTCTCTCTCTCTCTCTCTCTCTCTCTCTCTCTCTCTCTCTCTCTCTCTCTCTCTCTCTCTCTCTCTCTCTCTCTCTCTCTATCTCTCTCTCTCTCGACAACAGATGACAGCCTTTTAAATTATAGTGAACCACTGAAAATGAATATTAAAAATGCACTGCATCAAGAGTAAAAGGTTTGTTTATGTTGGTTTTGTTTGTAGGTAAAACAGACCTACTATATATTCTGATATATGGTGTGTTAACACATTCGGGGCCGGCCACGTATAAATCCGTGTTTCGAATCCAACGGTTGAGGACCAACCACGGACATGTCCGTGGCAAGGTTGTTTTGGCTTTTATTCCATTGTATTAACCTACTCGATGTCACCGAGCTGCACTGCAGATCTACCCTCCTCTTCGAATTCTGAAAAGTGCATTACCGGCCAGATCCTCTTAGGGGCGCTGTCTCGATAATGCAGTGTGCCCTGTGGCAGAACGGTGCACTCTTTTTTTGACTTTCAATGGAGTTTCCAGTTAGCTGGATTCTGGATGTGCAGCATAGTAGCTTGGAATACCTTTTGCGACGCCGAATTCACTTTGCAGTAAAGGAATATATCATCAGCCAATGGACATATCGATCTACCAGATGGCGATCGATAACTGAGAAATGCTTTTGGGGATCCAACCGGCCCACGGTAAGATCTTTTTCCCGTAAATTACATGCTGATCAGGGCTTGTTTTGATAGCCACCCGATCAGCGAATGAGGCTAATGAGGCTAACGCGGTTATTGGTAATCAATAATCAGAAACGACGTCCCCCGCCCCCCCCTCCCCGCTTTCATGCATTCGTGGTGGACCATCATACCGATCATATGCAGTTTGAGTTTTAATTGTAGCTTCTGTATATCCGAAATGCCATTGGATTTAACATTAGTAGCTATTAGCCCTGTATCTCGCATTCCAGGAAATATCCCAGCCGAAATCCCTTATAACGCTTATATTCAAGACGCTATAAAATGAGAACGTATTGATGAAAAAATTATTTCCTTAAGCCATTTTGAAGGGACGGTTTATGGTCTCAATTGACAATGAGAATGGACAGATAGCAATACTATAAAGTATAGATTTAGCTCTACAAACAGCCCCACGGACTATGCAAGTCTGTTTAGAAATGCTGGCCGTCTACAGTGATTTTAGACGGATCCAAATGGCCATGATGAAAGCAGAGACATAATGGGGACATGGGTCACTGTGGTAGTTTCAACAATAATAATAATAATAATAATAATAATAATAATAATAATAATAATAATAATAATAATAATAATAATAATAATAATAATGATGATGATGATGATGATGATGATGATGATGATGATGATGATGATGATGATGATGATGATGATGATGATGATGATGATGATGATGATGATGATGATGATGATGATGATGATGATGATGATGATGATGATGATGATAATAATAATAATAATAATAATAATAATAATAATAATAATAATAATAATAATAATAATAATAATAATAATAATAATAATAATAATATTAAATGTGAAAATAGTGGCTTTACACTAAGGGCAGTAGTAGTGAAGTGAGGGGGGTAGTAGTGAAACAACTGTAACACAAACACACACGGATGGATGGGGGCGTAGGAGAAGGCAATGGAGAAGAGATGGGTCTTGAGGTGGGATTGGAAAACGTCGAGGGACTCAGAATCTCTACTGTCTTGGGGGAGTTCCAGAGCCTGGGAGTTCCAGAGCCTGGGAGTTCCAGAGCCTGGGAGCTGCCCTGGAGAAGAGCTCTGTCCCCAAAGCTGCATAGGTTGGACTTGGGGGTGGGAGAGAAGGGTTGGTGGTTCCGAGGGACCGAGAGGGCCGGCATGGGGACAAATCCATAACACTGAAGATGGTGGCAACAACAAAACTACTTGGGTAGGGAAAATAATTAAATGTGATTTTATGTTGAGTAAAATAAAAATTTACTGTATCCTGAGGTGAAATGTGAGTTTTAAAGATGTTTAATGTCAATCACAAAATCACGAAAGTGTGGGAATCACACAGTGAGTGGTTGTCATGGTAACTAAGGATTCTACACAAAATGTTGCTTTTCTGACCAAATTAACCATTCTGGGTTGTTGTTAATTTACCAGTGACTTCAGATATGAAAGAATAAAGTTCAGAGACACTTATTTTCCAGCTAAACGCATCGAGAGAGTATATGAATATACCCCACATGTTTATGGTCAAAGAAAATCGTGCACACACAAACGCACACAAGATAAAGACAAATCAAGTACTTTGAAAGTATTTTTTTTTTGCATTCAAGTAAACAGTTACGACCCACTATTCCATCCCAGTCTGTCTGCCTCACAAACCTCATCCCTGGTCCTTGTCCTGTCATGTGGTTTGGGGCTCAGTAATTGACTTCAAACTGAACCCAGAGCAGTTGACTGCGTTTGACCAGATGCTCCTCCAGTGCCCCCTTTAGGCTAACACAAGCCAGAGTCCCTCTGTGGAACAAATTGAGAACATCACAACCGTGCGGAGGAGTTTACAGGTTGCAGGTGGGCCAAACAATGTGACATGGATCACTGCTAAAGTCTGTTTATTGGTTTCTTCAGCGCTCACAGAAACCTCTCAGGCCAAACAGATTCCGTGACACGACAGAGAGAGAGAGAGAGAGAGAGAGAGAGAGAGAGAGAGAGAGAGAGAGAGAGAGAGAGAGAGAGAGAGAGAGAGAGAGAGAGAGAGAGAGAGAGAGAGAGAGAGAGAGACTGGTGGGTGGAAGCTTACAGTATGGCTGAAACATGGAAATAGTGACAGGTTTGGATGTTAGCTGAACTATAAACCTTTCATCTAACCTTCAGAATAGGTGCGGAACAGGGTAACCTTTCTCGTGGTGTATTCATACATTCTTTCTTTCTTCCAAAACATCAGTTTTTTATCCTTCAAACCCATACAATTGATTTGGTATTTTGGTGTGTGTGTGTGTGTGTGTGTGTGTGTGTGTGTGTGTGTGTGTGTGTGTGTGTGTGTGTGTGTGTGTGTGTGTGTGTGTGTGTGTGTGTGTGTGTGTGTGTGTAGAGCTGCCGCGATAACCGCATTACCGCGGTATCGCTGTTGCATCACGCTCACCGCAGAGTTAGGCTGAATACCGCGTCACCGCTGTTTTTTATCATAATAATAAAGTTGGCTTGCGGCTTGCGGCTCTGCAGATATACCCTACTCGGTTCCAAGCGACCCTATTGGGTAGAAGTGGTACCAGAAAAGTCATGGAAACATTGCAGACCACTGACTGGTCAGAAGAGAGACGCGTCACACTTTGTAGCCTCAGTCTGAACAAAAACAGAACGCCGGCGCCGCCATCTTTACTGCCTCGCTAAGGATGCATTTCGTTCAGGATTTGTTTGCGACAGAACCAAGCAATAAACAAAAAAGAATGGATTCACTGTGTATTCTGCCTTATTTATTGATGAAACAAAACCGACATCAACCCAATTTACCACCGAGCGGAGAGTTTAGTGTCACAACAAGATCGCTGATGTGTTAAGTTTGTTGTTGTTAATACTACCGTCAGCCGATATACACGAGAGGTAACGTTAAACCCGGGTTTGCTTGGTAGAATACACAATGAGAGGTAACGTTAGCTTTGGCAGAATAGACGCAACGAGAGTCTGGTTAATGTTGTTATTGATTGATTGATTGATTGATTGATTGAAACCAGGGGAGGAAACTAACTTTTTGGCTTACCAGCCAACTGGCGAGTATCTGATTTTTTTTACCAGCCAAACAGATTTTTTACCAGACAAAAAAAATTGCTAATTGTGATAATTACTTCTTTGTATGTCAAGCCGCGTCAATGTTGTGTATGCATCTGGGTAGGCACACTGTGCCTTTAAGACAGCACGGTGGTCTTACGACAGTGCTGTGAAGTACCGTCAAGTGTTGTGGTAACGTCAGTTGGGTTGGTGTGCTGTTGTGCACAGTGCATTGGTTGAGCTAGCCCCTTTCGTGACTGCGATGTGCAAGCCAGGGGCTTTTGAGCATGAAATAAAATGTCTAACCTTACGTCGTAGTCCGGTGCTTTTTTGGAAACATTATAGTCATAACAGATACACCTAGCTGGCTGCTTTGAGCACACGGGGCTAACGTTAGCTAGCAAGCAGCTATAGCTAAAACGCTAACTAGAAGCTAACCACTGTATACAGTTCCAGTAGACAACATTACACCTCTGTGATTTAAATGTGTCCTTAGTAACTTATACTCGAGGGTTGTACTAGGGTTGGATGCAGTTCCCCGTTGGTCAGTCTGTCTGTTTTCCATCTTCTGCTGTGTTTAACGTTATCTGTTTGCGAGTGCTCCTGATGGCTAGCCTAGTACCGCGGGACTTTTATTATTATATGTCCGCGGGTTGGCCAGTACTGCGCAAACGTTTATTAAACATTATATGTCCGCGGGTGGTCTTGTGCAGTGCTCTCGTGGCACTGTCAATGTCAACTAAAGCGAACACTCAGAAGACGCGCACCGTTTGCCAGTGCAGTGATTGCAGAATGTTTTATTTTTTTATATACTCGCCAGCAGGGGAGGAAACTAACTTTTTGGCTTACCAGCCAACTGGCGGGTATCTGATTTTTTTTACCAGCCAAACGTAAAAAATACTAGCATTTGGCCAGTAAAGTGGACTAATTTCCTCCCCTGATTGAAACTGTGTTAAACTCTGGCTTGCTGCAAGCCCTCGGACATCTATGCCCACGGAGCTTTCAGTGTACACCGAGCGGCCCCGCCTGCATCCCCGATTCCCCACACGGAGTAGTACCTGGCTGCAGTGGAAAAGGAACGAAGTACCAGGTGCCTAAAGCGGGTCAAGTCGAGTAGGTACTATGCAGTGGAAAATCGCCATTAGACTAGAGGCAGGCTATAAGAGTAGACTACTAAAAAAAAAAAAAATGCATTCAAACTTTTTTTTTTTTTGTGCGCACTGTGCGGTAATTACCGCGGCGGTAGGAAATATTTCGCAAATTCGTGCGGTAAGGAAAATATCAATACCGCGGCAGCTCTATGTGTGTGTGTGTGTGTGTGTGTGTGTGTGTGTGTGTGTGTGTTTGTGTGTGTGTGTGTGTGTGTGAGAGAGAGTGAGTCTCTGGGATGGGGGTTTCTGTCACTCAAATGTTAATGACATTAGAACTGGTGTGTGACCTGGCTGATGAAATCAGGTCCCTTCGTGGTCAGCCAGTATTGATTGGTGTGAGATTCCTTGGTCGTTTGTGAAGTCTGGTGATCTTTGTAATTTACATGTTTGGCTGTTCTGCGTCTTTAACTTTAGTAACTAGATCATGCTATAATAATTAGCTGTTAATGTCTAATAACTAGGGATGTCCTGATAGAATTTTTTGGCTCCTGATCCGATCCCGATCATGTGATTTTGAGTATCTGCCGATACTGATCTTTCCCGATCTGATCTTTCACATTAGTAACCGATTTGATGAATTTTTGTCAGAAACTGGCGAAGCGAGACAAGCCCCTATGTTGCCTCAATAGCCCCTCGAGCGCGGTGGCTCACATTACATTCACCCTGAGCCCCTGAGAATGTGCTTCATACGAGAAATATTCAAAGTTTCAATGTGTTTTTACATTAGTATACATTCACAATGTTCGACTTACGTAATGATTTGTTCCATTTTGGTCTGAAACGCCGACGATAATCCTCACAAAGCGAATGTTGACGTTATCCAGGTGAACGTTAACGAAAGGTTATGACTATAACCTAGTTATATGAGTACTGGCTGAGCGTCTCGCTCTTCGCCATACTGAGATATACCCCTATCTCCAGTACCTACTGTACTTCATTAACGAAAACAATGCACCCATGCACTTGACCAGGCCCCGCCCCAGTGTCCCCCTATAAGACACCGGACATGGTCATACTCGCCCTTCCTTGGGAAAAAGTTTCCATCATAGAAAACCAAACCAAGGGACCTCAGGGCGCGCTAAGAGCGAGACGCTCAGCCAGTACTCATATAACTAGGTTATAGTCATAACCTTTCATTATATAGCCTACTGGCCTCGCCTCTCGCTCTTCGCCATACTGAGATATGGGGCAGAGCAGACGTGTGGCCCGACAAATGTACCCCCTGAGGACCTGCAAGCCCTACCACCAGGGGGGAGGGGAGTCCCGTCCACCTGCCCTTCCTAGTGAAGAGGGGGCGGCAGTCAACTCCACCAAAGTGCGAAAAAAGAGGGAACTAGAGACCCCTAAAAATGCACAGCACAGGCGGGACCACGTGTGACACATCACCCCGTGGCACACACCCACACACCCCAGCTAACCCATGAAAGGCGGGACGCAGGGGAGGTCACAGACCTCAGAACCGCCTGGGAGACAGAACCCCCAGTCATGTCCATGAGGTAAAACCTAACGAAGGGACCCGGGGAGGACCAAGAGGCCGCAGCACAGATGTCCTCCACCAAGGCCCCCCCTAACAAGGCGGCAGAGGCCGCCACTCCATGAGTGGAGTGCGCCCTGACACCCCCAGGGGGGCCAGTCCAGCCAACGTGTAGCAAAGGGCAATGCCCTCGCACAACCAATGTGACAGGCGCTGTTTGGACAGTGCCTTACCACCGCGAGAGCCACCGTAACAAACAAAGAGCTGATCGGTAGCCCTAAAGTCCTGAGTCCGACTGAGGTAAACCCCCAAAGCCCGGACGGGACACGACAGGTGAAGGCTCGCCTCTAACTCACCAGCGTGAGGAGGCGGATGAAATGCCTGAACCACAATATCCCTGGAGCGAAAAGAGCTCCGGATATTTTTTGGCACGAAGACTGGATTAGGCCTCAGAGTTGCACCGCTATTGAATAGACAAGCACTCAGGCCGCACCGAGAGAGCACACAGCTCACCCACGCGCTTAGCGGAGGTGATGGCCGGCAAGAATGCAGTCTTGAAGACAGCTGTTCCAAAGACGCCTGCTCAAGAGGCTCAAACGGGGCCTCAGACAACTGGCCGAGGACCAGTTGGAGGTCCCAACTCAGAGACAGAGAACGTTCCACCGGCTTAAGATGCCGAGCGACAGGCAGGAAACGCTTCACAAGAGGGTGGCTGAACAACATAACGCCCTCAACCCCACATGACAAGAGGATATAGCCACGGCATATACCCTCACCGTCGAAGCCGACAGTCTACCCAAAATATACTGAAGGAAGGAAAGGACAGCGTCCAGGGGGCAGGACACCGGGTCCAAGCCCCCCACTCTACACCACTCTTGGAAAATACGCCACCTACCCGCATAAGCCGTGGTAGAGGACGGAGCGTGCACGTGCCGGATAGCGTTAACCACAGAATAGCCAAGACGCATCCCCACCAATTCACACTGACAGCAGCCAAGCCTAGAGGCTGCCCCAGAACAGGAAGGCAGAACAGAGTTCCGTGTGCCTGAGAGAGGGCCCGCGGTGACCAAGGAACAGGCCACGGCGGGGCCACACAGAGCTGAATCAGGGCCGGGGACCAAACAGCTGAGCCCCGGCCCGGCACGACCAGGACCAAGTCCCGCGCTCCCGACGTACCCGCCCCAACAGCTGAGCTATCAGGTGTAAGGGGGGGGGAAAGCGTACAGAATCCCGGACGGGCACGGAATCGGTCCCAGACCTATGTCTGGACGTAATCCCCACCCGTCAGGGTGAGGACCGCCCCGCGACATCACACCTGCACCCACATTCACCCTGCCGGGGATGTGGAGAGCCCTCAGGCTGCGCAGATGGAGAAACGCCCATAGCCAGCCGACCGCCGCCCGGTGCAGACGGGGGGAGCGTACTCCTCCCTGTCTGTCGATATACGACGCTGACGTCGTGTTGTTGCTGCTGGTGACTCTGACAATAGGGTCTGTACCAAACCTGAAAACGGGTGGGGTTGTGTAAACACAAGTCCCCGCCTCAGCGTCCTCTCCATCCACCTCGACATATGGCACTGCTGCAGCCATATGTGATGATAATCCCAAGCGCACCCGCCGCCACTTGGCGCTGGTCCGCCAGAAACCGTAAATAGGCGGCCCGGTCCCGCCCGCTGTGCGTAGCCAACCCTGGACCCGCTAACCGCGCGAGCAGAGCGTTCCGTGGAGTCGGGACATCCAAGGGGGGACCCCGACAGAAAGGGCCGGTTTGATACGGGAGAAGCTGACATCATACTAGGTGACAAAAGCTCCCCCACTGAACACCCCTCCAGCATGGACAGCTGAGGAATTGTTCTACAGCTAGACATGCAAGGTGTGAGGCCCCCACACTGCCCGATAGGGTGGGTTCCTACACACCATAGCCCTGCAGTGATATTAGTACCACCCAAATCACGCGCGCCTGCCAGACCACTGCCGGTCTTCCGGGAGTAGGAGGCACTAACGTGATACCCGGCCTGGCGAAGGCGAGGTCGGGGGAACCCGCACTGTTTGCCTCAAGAGGTCTCGAGCCCCCCTGCTGACAACCTTTGTAGTTGACAGACGTAACACCAGGCTCAACCAAACACAGACGCAGAACGTGTGGCGTGGGGGCCGCTAGACAGCACAACATTCTCATGAACAGACCCAGTTTCAGCCATCAACTGGGTGTCAGCCCCTGTCCCCATGAGAAGCGAAACGTGGGGCCGCTTGCTCTTCATTGAAGACACGCGACCCGCAACCAAAGGAAACAAATCAGAGCCCTTATCCCGCTGGTGTTGGGTGGGGGAGTGACCGGAGAGCGAGCTGCACACAGCTAGACGGCGACAGTTTTTTAGGGCGTGCTCATCTAATGTAGCCGATCCCTCGGCCTTGCGGTCACCTGTTGACGTTGTGCCCAGGGTACCTCAGGCGGGGGAAACAGGCTGGTTGAGGGCCTCGCCACAGCCGCTGGCGAGCCCGTGCTCTCACCTCTGGCTGCGCGGTGTGAGGCGGTGTGGGGCCTAGGTCAAATACCGCCTGCGCTCCTGCGGAAAGACCAAAGTCCCTCTGCGGAGAGGGGGAGGAGGGAAAAAACGTCTCACCCCCTCAAAGGGAGACTAATCCAACCAAGATGTCTGTAAACAAGCGTTGACAGCATCCTAGCCCTCCCTGCGGTTATAGCTTGCGGCTAGGTCAAAGCTAATAACGTCAAAACCTTGCGCGATGTTTCAACGCCGGCTGGCCTTCAAGGCGCCGTCACCCGACATCATTTTTGACAGAAAAAACTGCAATTTGAACAATGTTACTAATCGCTGCTAATTCTATACCGTGGCGGTATAGGCTTAACAGCCCACCAGCCACCCGCCGGGCCGACTCACCTCATGGCGTCGGCCGGGCGGGGCACTGTTCCAACATGCCAGAGGCAAGGGACTGATGCCACCTGCTTCACAAGCACGGAGCACCAGTGGTGGTTGCAACCAGCAACCTCCACTGTGGTGTGCACCCATGAAGGGGTAAATGAATAAATGAACTAAAACTCCACCAACACACTGCAGAATGGGCTAGCCCATACACACAATGTTAAGGGGATGCAGACCAGAGAAACACCAGTCCTGCACACCATTCATAGATTCACAAAAAGCACACCAGCCCTAGGCCTCAGCCCATTCACCCATGAAAAAGGTAAACAAGCCCCCGTCAAAACTCCCAACAGTAGACACCGATTGACCGTCAGCATGAATGGTTAAGAGGAGGGAAGACCTTTTTAAAAAGACAGCCCTCAGCGGGGAATCAAAAGAACACTAACCCAGCATCGTAGCATAGCATTAGCCGCGCGCTCCAGGATAGCCGGGAAAACGACAACGTTTACCCAGATATCCTGCCCCTTGCGCCAATACATAACTCGGCTGTCTCACGGGACAATGAGCAGTATTACTAACGCCATCATTAATGCCTGATGGCGCAGGCCCTACCTGAGCGCAACGTAGCCCGACAGCTAACCGTCGCGCAACGTCCCTCGATCCGCTGTCAGAAGACGAGGAAACCCCAGGACAGGCCCGACGTGCCGTTGGAACGTGCCGAGAAGATTTCAGGGGCTGGAAAATCTCCGGCGAAAACCCAACATTGGTCAATTTCTCTCTGCATTTCATAACAACTAGTTACATGGAGTGCACTGCAACGTCCATGATGGAAACGAAAAAAGAGGAAGGGCGAGTATGACCATGTCCGGTGTCTTATAGGGGGACACTGGGGCGGGGCCTGGTCAAGTGCATGGGTGCATTGTTTTCGTTAATGAAGTACAGTAGGTACTGGAGATAGGGGTATATCTCAGTATGGCGAAGAGTGAGACGCAAGGCCAGTAGGCTATATAACTTCATTCAAGCGAGGTATTGCAATCAATACAGCTGTTTGGCAAAGCACCTGCTGCCTCCCCCATTCCTTTGCTCAGTCTAGTCACATAACGTGGCTGTTTCTCAGGTGGCGTATTAGATTGGTCGTGTTGAACGCAGCTCTGTTCTTTCCTCAACGCCGAACGTCCGCCTTGCAAACATTGCAACTGGCTATTGGACTGCCTTCGGTTTCTATTTTAAAACGTCCAAACTTCCAAAACTTCTGACATTTTGTCTAGCTGCTCCGAGTCATCAGGTGGACATAATCTGCCGGCGGTGTTGCGGGAGCGACGCATTGTGAGCTTGTAGGTCTGCTATTTTCGGCATACGTCACTGTTGTGCGACAGTGTAACTGTAAATCAAAGAAAATGTGTTTGTTTTGACAAATTCTTCTGCTCTGTGTGACAATAAATAAATGAATGATGATATGTAATTTAAAACCAAAACTAAGGCCTTGGTATGAGTTTAACCCAGTTAACTCGTTATTGCCCGCCAATCGAATAACGCCAACAACGAGTAAACTCGTTTTTATGATCGTTATTTCTTTTATTCACTATATCCATTCATAATTCATGGCTGCAGCCTCTGCAGACCCTTCAGACCCTGTCTGAGCTGGCAGACGGTCAACACCGCCCTCTACTGCCTTGCGGCGCCATTGAACTCCATTTGAAACCGTCTGGTGTGTTTTCTGAGCCGATCTGAGCCGTGGGGGCGAGGTTTAAATACTCGGGCGAGGCAGGCACTTACAACGATGGCATGGAACACTAACCCCGCCCGCCCGTTCATGTGTAACGCTCGGTAATGTCGGGGACAGGATCGCTGTGGATAACTGGAATGGCGATCAAATTATTGGATTATTTTTTTACATTACATCAGAGACCAGGTAAGGACTCTATATATCCAATATTGCTTTGATCTGATATTTATTTCTCCCACGATCGAAGCTGTGTGTGTGGACTCTGTGTATGCCGTTTACCGTTGGTGGCGGGGGGGGGGGGGGGGGGGGGGCGCCCCACGGTCGAAGCAACATTTCATATACACATGAGGAGACATAATACCAATAATCTAGCATTGATTTCAGGATGATTAGATAATCAGCCGAAAAATTACAACGTGATAACTGGATTACACTAAAATGCCTTTTTTTCTCATCCTTCATGGGATTTACTCAGAATCACCCAAACCATACTCATATTCAAAAGGTATAAAACGGAAATGTACAGATGAAAAAACAATCTGTTTCTTGCATGTTGACCAGAAGCAACTCACTGACAGTCGACGCCGTTATTAGATCCATAGCTATAATATAAAATATAGTTTTAGGACTCGCAAGTTTGGCATTCTAAAACTATAACCATTGAATAACGCACTGGCGCTGAAGGCCATCAGCGCCCCCTGCTGCTGGTGTCCAATGTGTTAAGACGTGAACATTGTCATGTTTGTTGAATAAAATAAAAAATAAAATGTTTACTCCCGATAATTTTATCCCGATCTTCTGAAAATCATGTGATCGGCCCCCGATCCCGATCACGTGATCGGATCGGGACATCCCTACTAATAACCATCAAAAATATACTACAGGAGAATGTAAACCTTCATAAAATGTACTGTTATGCAATTATGTTTTTTTCTAATAAATGTAATCTAAATCTAAATCTTGTATGTATCAATGTATGAATTAAGTTGCATTTCACAAGTTACAGAGGACCACTCTAAGTAATATTTAATAACAGTTTCAGTAGAGCAGCTACATAATAGGACACCCTCCCTCCGGATATAGGCTATTGTAGCACTTAGGAGATTGTGAACTTAACTAAGGCCATGTCCTGCCCCCTTCCCTCCCTCGAGTCCCTACATTCCACCAGGGCCTTGAGGAGGGCGAGGAAGATCATCGCAGACCCCGCCCACCCGGGTCACAACCTCTTCAACATGCTCCCTCACGGCAGGCGGCTACGGCTGCCCAAGACACTAAAGTCCCGCCACAGACTGAGTTTCTTCCCCTCAGCAGCTCGCCTGGTAAACGAGTCAGGTGTCCCCCTGCTCCCCCCCCCCCTCTATGGCGAGCTGCTAGGGCTGGACTTCTGGACTTGAACTTTGTGTTGCACTGTATCCATGTCCCCAACCACCGCACTTTCACAGTCTTATTGTTGTCTCACTGTTATGTTCTGTCTTGCACTTTACTTAAAATTATTTATTACTGTTGTATTGTTCTTAATTGTGAAAAAAAGTATGCACTGTAATGCCAAAACACGTTCCTTTTTGTACATGTATGAAATGGCGAATAAAGTAATCTGAATCTGAATCTGAATCTGAATCCAGACTAAACCGATTTCGGTCGTATCAGTCAAAGTATTTGATCGTATGCACCTTTCATCCACACGGAACTGCAATTCTGAAAACGCCCCCCTTGCGTCACGTCTTTACAAGCAATACGTGTCTTCTCCTGAACCGATGACGCGATAGCCCACCTCTCCCTTAACCCGCATGTGCAAACAACAATAGCATCGTACAGAGTAGTTGCGTTCGTGTTACAGAAGCTATTGAGCTTGATCGGGCTTTTACAGCTAAATGTACTGCGCCTGTACTACCACCGTCGACAACAGATTGACATCTCCCTTAATCCGCATGCAAACCCAGCCAACAAAAAAGAAACATGATACATAGGGGAGAGTGGGGTGAGTAGTGCCACTTTTTACTTAAAGTGCCTTTAAAGCAAGGGCATTACAGTAATGCCCCCAACTAAAATATGTACATATAGTTTAGGATGTTGTGCATCCCTGGGGACAATCACTTTGGATCTTAAATAAACTATTTCAGAAATATAGCTTTAGGAAAAAAAAGTGGTTTTGTGGCACAACTTGCCCCCGGTGCGGGGTAAGTTGTGACATTAGAGAGAATACACTGGGGTAAATTGTGCCATTGATAATTTTACGTAAAACAGATCATTTTAATCTCAAAAGCGGTAAAAGCATCCTGCAGATCTTCATCTCCTTTCCAACCTGACGTATAGTATTCCCCTGTTGCACCTCTTTCACTGCTCTTTCCAACTTCTCAAGAGGAGTTGAAACCCTGTCTGTCTTCCGTTTGTATATCTGCGTGGCATGATGGATTTTGGTCTAAAATTAAGAATATCACATAGTTTTAGTGATCAAATGCAAGAATGCAATGTACAATAACAATAAAATACAATAAAGTAATATATATAGTTAATAAAATAAGTTGGGGCAACTTAACAAAGAGAATATGTGGCACAACTTAACCCAGGCCCTTTGGCACAAATCACCCCAAGCCTACCATTTTGAAAGAATGCATCCCCCAGCTGTTTTGAGCTAGCATCATGCTAACTGTATAGACTCATGGTGTAGCTTACTAAAGAACTAAAACATGTGTGAACTGTTTTCAAAGTTGTCTATAATTGTTCAAACACAGCAATCAAAAAACGTTGATCATACAAATTTTACTTTGGAGGGCAAAAAACTGTTTTTTGAACTTAAATGTGCTTACCTCTCAAGCCAGGGCCCTCATTCATCAATGTGTGCGTAGAACATGTTCTATTTCCACACGTAAGCACGGAATGTAGAACCAGTGTACGCACAGGGAAGTCGGGATTCATCACACGTGCGTACGCAGGCTCTACGCACACCTGTCATGATGAATCCCACCTTGGCTCTGCGCCGCGGCTCGTGCACGCTTTCACGTATTTGCATACCAGAAACGCCCCGATTAACCATATACGGTAATGGAATACACCCATGAAATGTGGAAAAATGGACTAAGCCAGGGGAAGCGTGTCATGAGACAGGCTGACAGACGTGTACACTTACGGTGATGTCGGATATAATATCTATTAACCATTGCTGCCTGGGCAGCGCAAACACTAATAAATACCGCGCTGGAATATGACCGTGTTGTTTGATTAATACCCAGGGATTAAAGTTCTCCTCAATTTTATTCCAAATCGCGATGGATCTCTCGTAAATTTTCTACCTGCTGCATATGATTTCTAGAGGCATACTACAATCTATTTTGATGTCAGTATTGGGTAGCAATGAATCTCACTGCATGTATGATGTAGCCTGCCTTTCAATACATGAACTTGAATTCCATCATGTTTGTGTGCGGGACTCACAAGGCTGTTGTCACAATGGGTGGTACCGGTACAGACAGTAATAATAACAGTCCACACAATATCACGATCCATGCCATAGCCTATGTTCTATTAGGACATGATCTGTGACGACAAATGTTCTGATATCATACTCTGACAGCATGCCTATGATCAACAAAAACGCGAACTTGAATCCCATCATATACATAGTCTGTCCACTATCTGGTGTCATTGCAATGCGTTTTCTATTCTTTCTTATACAGTAAAAAGGGGGAAGAACACTATATTCATATGACTTGTATTCTGCTTACAGCTTCGAAATTCCACTTGTTTCGTTTAACGTAAAGCCTTTTAAATATAATCAAAACGTTCCCGTGTTTCTGCGGTCTGCGCAAAATAATAACGAGTTGAGCTTTATGATTTATGATGAATTGAAAATGGGGGACCCTGATGTAAACAATACGAAAGTCTTTCTCTGGTCTGCATCCCCAATTAACAATTGTATGTACAGAGCTGTACTGTACTGTACCCATTCTGCAATCTGTTAATAAACTTTTCAATCAATCAATCAATCAATCAAGCTACGCGGAGCGCAGTCAGTCAGTAGCCTACACCCCGTATATTCCGATAACGCTATATAAACCATGCTGCATTCATTCTGAGAGAAAGATCTATTATTCCAAATGCTATTTATAGGGTTTTGACCATAATTACACTACTGTTGCTATTTTACAATGAACTATAATGAACTACGGTTCGTACAGAACATGCCAGTGTTATTATGCACAGAAGCTCATTTCCTTGTTGTAATAATATATTCTACCACTGGGCGCCAGGTACGCATGGTCCGAGCTGTGCGTAAATATAAGCACGAAGTCAAGTTCAAGTTGAAATTGATGAATCCCACTCTTTGCTTAGAAATGATCGTACGCACAGGGTAAGCACAAATCTGTGCGTAGAACACGTTGATGAATGAGGGCCCAGGTGTCTCCCTTCTCTGCAGGTTGAGTGAAATGGTTGCCTCTTCAAATATATGTTGTCACATGACCAACTTCTTCAATGGTTTTCTAGATAACAGGGGTGGAACTACATGCCCCTTGGCACTACTCACCCCACTCTCCCCTATGTCTTATATGTCCTGGCTAGAAGTGTTTATTAAACACCGGGAGTTATTATTAAACAACAATGGCATCAGAGTAGTTGCGTTCGTGTTACAAAAGCTATTGAGTTTGATCGGGAGGCTACTGTGATGCAATACACGATACTAGCTAGAGATTAGCGTCACATAGCTGGCCTTTTTCTGAAAACCCAAGTAGCCAAGCACAGATTGTTCCATAGCATACGCCTTCAGTTGATCATGACAAATCCTCTCTTACCTTGACGATTAAAAAGCCTCCATAATTTTGTAAATAAAGCTGTAGCCAGCCAGCTAGCATTTATGCTATTCAAAATGCTATCAACATTAGCTAAATAGCTAACCAACTAAATACAATAGACAGTGGCACCCTGAGGTCAAGTTAAATACAGACAACAAACGTTTTGCTAGTCGAAATGACACAGGGACAAGTTAAACATCAATCAATTACTTTAATACAACACAGATAGTTTGAGCGGCGGTCTCTGTCTCTCGCTCCACTCCTTTGGAAAACTAACGTTACGGTAGCTCAAGTTATCGAAAACAACGACAACGCTTCCGGTCAGGGGTTTTCAAAATAAAAGAGCAACGTCTAAAACAGGAAAGAAATTTATTTTGTAAATTTGTGGCACGCACTTATTATCTTGAGATGTTTTCGTTTTTACGAGAAAAAAAGAAAATAAAAAGTATTTAAATTCTTTTGTATTGCTAATTAAAATTAAAGAAATGTATTTATTATTTAAATGCCTTTATATCATATTCGACGCAGACGGTAGGCTATATATAGCTCATTTTGTTATTAATCTTATTAAACTCACCTCCGGTTTTGGGGATATTAGCCTCCGGATTCTATTGCCCCCTTCCCTCTGGACAGTGTCCCGGCGATACTCCCCGTGTATTCTGTTATTATAACAAACCGACCTTCTGATTCAGTTCTCAATAATAGTCGGGCCAGACTTGCTGAAGAGGCGCTCCTCTGAACAACTATACGTGACGTCCCCCTCTCCTCCAGTTTGGGGATCATCTGAAACGGATCTCAGCCAGTCTCTGTTATATGAGCAAAGTCTCTTTTTTTTGCCTCCATTTCCTTGTTTTTCTTATCTAGCTAAACAACTTGTATCAGTAATATTGGCGGTCTTTCTTCTGACTACTCGAGTGACTGACGTCACACATACAGCTGCCCCGGCCTCGCTCGGACAGGTGACAGGCAGCGCGACTTGTGAGACTCGAGTGAGCTGCTCGGCAGCCTCGGCTGGAGATGCATCCAGCTGCAGGACCACAGCACCGACACTCTCAGGACCGCGACACTTTGCGGACCCACACTCTCCAGACCCTCGCTCCCATTGGCTGATTTGGGTCACGTGACCGTCCCACTCCAATTCAGCCATTGGGTGGGACGGTCACGTGACCCAAATCAGCCAATGGGTGCGAGGGTCTGGAGAGTGTGGGTCCGCAAAGTGTCGCGGTCCTGTGTGTGTCGGTGCTGTGGTCCTGCAGCTGGATTCTATTGCTCAGCTGCGCAATGCATTGGTTTGTGACGTCGCCCGATTTGTTTATTTTAAATATAAAAGGGTATTGGAACGAGGCATTAAATTAACAACATTTAAAACATTTTTTAAATAATAATCTTTGAAAGATAAAAAATAAAAAAAATTATAATTTTTTTTTAAATAATATATATTTTTTTTTTATCTTTGAATTGCGGGACATTGTTTTGTTGTAGCGGGATGCGGGACAAACGTCCCAATATCGGGACTGTCCCGCGAATCGTGGGACAGGTGGGCACCCTAGGTAAGGGTCTGTATTAGTGGGCTGGACACTACTCTCAGTAGTCAATCAAATGATCGTTGAGTGGCCTCCTCTCTCCCCACCTCAGGGGTAGGGAAGGAATCATATGGAATTCCAATGATCTGGCATCATCTCCTCTGCAGACGCTGTTTGGGAGGCCGCTCCAAACAGGTAAGGCATATTCCAGTCTTATGAAGGTCATGTATATATCGGTCAGTACATCTGAAGGAAGCCCTGCTTTCTTGGCGACGCTTAGGTAGTGAACCCTTGGTTGAGCTTTCTGCAGCACTGTACTTGTGCGTCCCATGTGAGGTCAGAAGAGAGCTGTACTCTGAGGAGCTTGAATGTATCTCTGCTGCCTGGTTATTCCAAATAATAGAAGGTGGTGTTGGTCTATTTTGAGCAGGGATGCTCGATATTGGCTTTTTTTACCGATACCGATATCAACCGATATCAACCGATACCGATATGCAGGGTTTCCCCCCCAAAAAACGGAATAATTTACAATTAACACAACATTATGCATACTTCGACAATAAATAAAATAATAATTTGTTCTTACTTGCTTGCCTGGGTAAATAAAGGTTAAATAAATGTAAAAAAATAAAAAGATTTTTATTTATTTTTGAAAACCGATACCGATATTTTCCGATATCACATTTTTATGCCAATATCGGCAGATAATATCGGTAGGCCAATAATATCGGACATCCCTAATTTTGAGGCTTCCTGTTGACCAGTGATGCCGGTAACGCGTTACTAAGTAACGCGTTATTGTAATCTGATTACTTTCCCCCGAAAATAGTAATCTAACGCGTTAATCTTTAAAAGCCAGTAATCTGATTGCAGTTACTTGTCCAAGTGGCTGTGCATTACTATTTCGTTACTATCTCATCATAAATTCATAATGCAGGCGGAATGCAGTATTTGATTTCGTTTTCGACAGTCAAAAATACATTTTTGAGCTGTTTTTCTTATTTGGGAGTGACGTGGTGTGGCAGTGAAAGGGTTACACAAGAATGTGGCCCGCGGCGTGACTGGACTCTCTGTCTGTGAGTGACTCTGCTTTGGCCCAATCACATTCCCCATCCACAGTCTGCGAATCAGAGGCAGAGTAGGGCGGGTCTTCACAGCACGTCATGTGACATATGCGCCAATCGTGTGACAGCAGGGCTCCGTTGCATTCGTCTGAGAATTCCACCCCAAAACGCTTACAGGAAGAAAAAACTCGGCTTATTATTATTACCGAGGCGCGCGGCTTATTATATTATTAAAACAGCTACTTGTGGGCACTCATAAAAACACCGTGGTCTACAAGTTGTTTAGCGAGAGGATGGTGGTAATGTGCTTCAATAGAACAATGGATCAATGCCATGTCAAAACTCGGCTCCGCTGAAGGGCTCCGCAGTACACACACAGACACACACACACGCGCGCGCGCACACACGGGATCGCAGCAGCCACACACACATTTCCACTGTCCAATAGACAAGCGCCCTTTTCGACCGCGTGACATTGTTCAGATGTTTCAACTTCACCCCCAGAACCGCACCGAGTCCACCAAAACTATATGTGAAAGCGACCTAAACGTAAATACTGTCTACCGCTAAAAACAGCACATCCAATTGCATTGAAAGCATCTGGAATCACAACACTACGACGCTTCGACTAGGTACAGGAGGACTCGGAGGCCAGCCAAACAGCAAAAGAGAGAGATTGTTTCTTTCCCTATTGATTAATGTATATTTGATGGTGGCAGAGCAAAAGCTCTTATTTGCCAGATTTACAGTTAATTTACATGTTAAAGAGAGACTGATTGTATGTTTATAGAGAGACATTTATAAAAACAATTTAATAGTTACAGTTGATATAATTGAATAGTTCAGCCTGCATTTGTTAGATGTGAATGGATACACTGGTTTTGTAAAACCACTGGCTGGCTGCTCTAATGCTGTGAGCATCATAGACTGTTGCTTTACCATACTTGATGGTACAGAAGCTGAAGCACTAGTTTAACAATTTACGTTATGTGCAGAGAAACAAGTTAAAAACAATGTATGCACTTTCAATAAAGCGTTTTAAAAAAAACTGTTGGGGGAACGACGACGACTTCGTAACCTAGTTACTTTCAAAGTAACTAAGTTACTCTGATAATCAAGTAATCAGTAAAGTAACTTGGATTACTTTTTAAAGGAGTAATCAGTAATCAGTAATCGGATTACTTTTACAAGTAATCTGTGGCATCACTGCTGTTGACAGAACCTGGCTATGGGGCGACAATAATGTGGTCAAGAGGCATGGTTTCTATCTTTAGCCTTTGGCGTGGTTTATTCATTCACATGGCATGAGCAGCAGCACATGAGTTCTCCTCTCCCTGAGAGGCTGGTGGAGAAAGAGGTAGAGGGGGAGGAGACATCTCTTTTTATACTCGCCACCTGGTGGTATCATGAGTGGCTCCGCCTAGAGCGCCCTCTAGTGGAAACAGTTATATATGCAGTTAGACAGTTACTAACAATCCTACATAGAACCTCTAACTTTAACACTTCCTAAGACTGATGACCAGGAGAATGTACACCTTCATAAAACGTAGTATGTAAAGGAGAATGTAAACCTTCATAAAACTTAGTACTTAAAGGATAATGTGTAAACCTTCATGAAACTTAGTATGTAAAGGGGAATGTAAACCTTCATGAAACTTAGTATGTAAAGGAGAATGTAAACCATCATGGAACATACCTGGCCTATAAAAGAAAATGTAAATCTTAATTTCAAATAAATAAATGCAAAACATCCAAACGGGAGTTATGAGGTTGTCCCGCCGCAGCGGTGATGTGCTGAGATGGCTAATCCTGAGGGGAGCTGGAGAAAGGGCTCCTTTTCTAACCCAGAGAGGCCTCACTTTTCCACCTGAGCCGCAGGTGTTTGCTTAACGTGCCTGTGGCTTAGAGTGGCCAGCACTCCGTCATTTACCTTCCCCTGGAAATGTTGACTTTCTACACTCCTCTCCCATAATACCTGGCAGCCCAGAGGAAAAAGCTGCTGTGCCTTCGCATGGGCTGGGCCCCTGATAAAGTGAGCGTGTGTGTGTCTGTCCTTATGTGTGTGTGTGTGTGTGTGTGTGTGTGTGTGTGTGTGTGTGTGTGTGTGTGTGTGTGCGTGCGTGCGTGCGTGCGTGCGTGCGTGCGTGCGTGCGTGCGTGCGTGCGTGCGTGCATGCGTGCGTGCATGCAAGTGTGTATGTGTGTCTGTTTGTGTGTGTAGGTGTTTGTGTGTATGTGTGTGTGTTTTAAGGTGATGATGATGATGATGATGATGATGATGATAATGATGATGATGATGATGATGATGATGATTGTACCCTATCAGCTTCCATAGGCCTCCTTTGACGTACATTGGAAATGTGTAGATGAGTTAATGATGGCAGCAGGAGTTGGTCCATGATTATGAAAAATGGCAGCGTGTCTTCAGGTGTTTCAGTGTTTTGAGAGAGGAAGCCTGAGGGGGGAAACTGGAGGAGAGGAATGGCTGATTTTAAGCATTGAGCTCAGTTTCCTTAGTGAAAGAATGCTGAGGACAACATTTAGCTAAGACCTTAATACACAGACAACATACTGAGGCAAAACAGATGGGCAATTTTTACAGTAGCGTATGGTCGCTGTCGGATGAAAAACACTTATCTTTAGTTTTGGTCATTTCCCACTTTCTTTTTACTGTGAATGAATGTTTACATGGTTCTCTATCATGTGAGCCAGTTTCATGACCCTTTCATGACCTATGAAACACATTGAAACCCCAATGTATTTAAAAAGAAAGATACATTAATCTGAAAATGAGGTTGTTTTTCTGAATGGCAGGGTTCCTTAATAAATCATGTGAGGAGTTCACAATGCAACGCAACCGGCTGTAATGTGGATGCCTTCTAGCCATTACCGTCCTGTGTTTGGCAACAGTAAGGTCAGTACCACACCTGCAAACTAACTAAAGGAACTAACGTTAGCACAGCTAGTAGAGATGTGGCAGTCCTTACATCGTAATTTCTTTCATTGGCAGCTTTTAGCCGCTCAATATATGTTCCCTCCTTCAAAATGCTGGAATATGTGTGGTCCATGCTCAAACTATTGAGACACTAGGGGCTAGATCCACAAAGAATGGATTGCACGGTGCTAGTTGCACCCTTATTTACAATTCATTATGAATTGAAAATGGGGGACCCTGATGTAAACGAGACAAAAGTCTTTCTCTGGTCTGCATCCCCTTAACGATTGTGTGTATTGAGCCGTACTGTATTGTACCCATTCTGCAATCTGTTAATACAATTTCCATTCAATCAATCACCGTGCAGATCTGTGCACGTTGCATTGTGGACTCCTCACATGACCCACCTGACCGCTGCCATTCCTGAAAAGTCACTTTTCTTTGGAGTGGTTTTGATCCGACAGTAATGCTATGTTTTATGACAGATTTGCTCCTATGTTCCGCTACATAATCCACACTGATTCTGTCCAAGTTGTCTATTGTTATCCCTGTTGCGTGCTGCAAGGTCATTTGTGAAGATATGCGTGCTGCGAGGTAACTTATGGAGGTATGTGTGCCGCAAGGTAACTTTCTGGAGGTATACAAGGTTACTTATGTAGGTATGCTGTGAGGTACCTTATATACAGGTATGCGTGCTGTGAGGTAACTTATGGAGGTATTCGTGCTGCAAGGTAACTTATAGAGGTATGCGTTTTGTGAGGTAACTTATGGAGGTATGCGTGCTGCAAGGTAACTTATAATAATATATAATAATAATAATATTAATAATAATGCAGGACCTGTCACAGAGGTCTTTAATTGGCATGCAACGACACTCAATGTTAGCAGCACTCAATATTAGCGGAAACACACACGCATGCATTGTTTTAGGATCACCGATGCGATACTCCTCTTAACGCTTAACCCATCCCGTCGTTCTTCCCCCCAAGGGCAGCCGGGAGCAGACGAGGGCTGTGGTGTGAGCCACGCCCGGGAACCATCCAAGTGCTCCTGCCCGTCTTCGTCACAGCTGCGGCAACGTTAGCGATCTGTTGTTTTGCATGTTTTTCCATTGGGTTTCTCTTATCGGGGGGGGGGGGGGGGGGGACCCTTGCGAGCACGGGGAGAACATGCAAACTCCACACAGAAAGGCCCGGGAGATACCCAGGGATGCGTTGCTCATGGGACGGGGTTGCATGCCGGGCAACCAGCTTTTGTGAGCAGAAGAGCGTGCACACACATGCACGGATGTGTGCGGGAATTCCGTGGGTAACTGGCATCATGGAAACCTCGTCCCCAAGCGGGAATCGAACCCTGGACCTTCTGTGAGGCGACAGCAGTGGCGTCATTTCAGTAAAAGCCAAGGTATGGCAATTAGGGAGGGGGAGGGGGGTGAAGGTGATTTTTTTTGTCAAATCAGTTGCGCAATAGTCACTTTTGGTGAGTTGTTTCTATACAATTCACTTATATGACATTTAGGTATGACACAGGACTACACAAGCATTTTTAGTATAGAAATGTGTCAACAGACTAAAGCAGGGAACCACAATATTTTGCATACAATTTATGCAGAATGTAATATCATAGCCAATTTTCCTTAGGTACGGTTTTGAGGTGTGTGTTCAACAGAATGTAGTATCAAAAACACGTTCACAAAAAGTATGGGTTACTGAATGCTGAACTGCACTGTTATAATCACTAAGCCATTGTAAGACCTTACCTGTGTCCCTGTATCACGTGTCTCTGCTGCCCTTTGATTAAAAAACTTCTGTATGTCCATTTTGCTTTTTTTGTGGCATATTTGAGTTAGTAGTAAAAGTCACCTAGTAAAAGTGAGATAATTGACAATATCAAAACATGCTTCGTTCATAATGTTGACATTCGAATTCTAAATCAACATAAAAAAAATTGTAATTATAAAAAAAAAAAATTATTTGCCAAGCGAGTGCCATACCTTGCCATACCAAAATGACGCCCCTGGGCGACAGTGTTAACCACTACACCACCGTGCCACTTATGGAGGTGTGTGTGCTGCAAGGTAACTTACAGAGGTATGCGTGCTGTGAGGTAACTTACGGAGGTATGTGTGCGGCAAGGTAACTTACGGAGGTATGTGTGCAGCAAGGTAACTTACAGAGGTATGCGTGCTGTGAGGTAACTTACGGAGGTATGTGTGCAGCAAGGTAACTTACGGAGGTATGCGTGCTGTGAGGTAACTTATGGAGGTATGTGTGCTGTGAGGTAACTTATGGAGGTATGCGTGCTGTGAGGTAACTTATGGAGGTATGCGTGCTGTGAGGTAACTTATGGAGGTATGCGTGCTGTGAGGTAACTTATGGAGGTATGCGTGCTGTGAGGTAACTTATGGAGGTATGCATGCTGTGAGGTAACTTACGGAGGTATGTGTGCTGTGAGGTAACTTATGGAGGTATGCGTGCTGTGAGGTAACTTATGGAGGTGTGTGTGCTGTGAGGTAACTTATAGAGGTATGTGTGCAGTGAGGTAACTTATGGAGGTATGCGTGCTGTGAGGTAACTTATGGAGGTATGCGTGCTGTGAGGTAACTTATAGAGGTATGCATGCTGTGAGGTAACTTACGGAGGTATGTGTGCTGTGAGGTAACTTATAGAGGTATGCGTGCTGTGAGGTAACTTATAGAGGTATGCATGCTGTGAGGTAACTTACGGAGGTATGTGTGCTGTGAGGTAACTTATGGAGGTATGCGTGCTGTGAGGTAACTTACGGAGGTATGTGTGCTGTGAGGTAACTTATGGAGGTATGCGTGCTGTGAGGTAACTTATGGAGGTATGTGTGCTGTGAGGTAACTTATGGAGGTATGTGTGCTGTGAGGTAACTTATAGAGGTATGTGTGCTGTGAGGTAACTTATAGAGGTATGCGTGCTGTGAGGTAACTTACAGAGGTATGCGTGCTGTGAGGTAACTTACGGAGGTATGTGTGCTGTGAGGTAACTTATAGAGGTATGTGTGCTGTGAGGTAACTTATGGAGGTATGCGTGCTGTGAGGTAACTTATGGGGGTATGTGTGCTGTGAGGTAACTTATGGAGGTATGCGTGCTGTGAGGTAACTTATAGAGGTATGTGTGCTGTGAGGTAACTTATGGAGGTATGTGTGCTGTGAGGTAACTTATGGAGGTATGCATGCTGTGAGGTAACTTATGGAGGTATGCGTGCTGTGAGGTAACTTATAGAGGTATGTGTGCTGTGAGGTAACTTATGGAGGTATGCATGCTGTGAGGTAACTTATAGAGGTATGTGTGCTGTGAGGTAACTTATGGAGGTATGTGTGCTGTGAGGTAACTTATAGAGGTATGTGTGCTGTGAGGTAACTTATGGAGGTATGCGTGCTGTGAGGTAACTTATAGAGGTATGTGTGCTGTGAGGTAACCTATGGAGGTATGCGTGCTGTGAGGTAACTTATAGAGGTATGTGTGCTGTGAGGTAACTTATGGAGGTATGTGTGCTGTGAGGTAACTTATAGAGGTATGTGTGCTGTGAGGTAACTTATGGAGGTATGTGTGCTGTGAGGTAACTTATGGAGGTATGTGTGCTGTGAGGTAACTTATGGAGGTATGCGTGCTGTGAGGTAACTTATAGAGGTATGTGTGCTGTGAGGTAACTTATGGAGGTATGTGTGCTGTGAGGTAACTTATGGAGGTATGTGTGCTGTGAGGTAACTTACGGAGGTATGCGTGCTGTGATGTAACTTATGGAGGTATGTGTGCTATGAGGTAACTTACGGAGGTTAAGGTTACGTCCGGACGAGGCCCCATTTATGTTACGACCCCTGTGAGTCTAAGGGTAAAGGGCTGTTAACATTCGTAGGTTGGAGCTGGAGGTGGAAAAAGAGCTCAGACTGCAGGAGTTGGAGCTGGGAGACCAAAGGAGTGGATCCAACTCTGCTACACCGACTCCTCCACAAGGCCCGGGTATGTCCTCCTCCACAGCTTATTCATCACACACTTTTGATATAAGTAAACACATTGCTTTGGTGCCTCCGTTCCGAGAGACAGAAGTTGATACTTATTTTAATGTGTTTGAGCGTATTGCTGCTTCATTGCGCTGGCCAAGAGAGGTCTGGCCTTTGTTGCTTCAATGCAAATTGACTGGTAAAGCCCAAGAGGTTTGTTCAACACTTTCCCTAGAAGATAGTTTACTGTATGATACTGTGAAGGCTGCCATCCTTCGTGCATATGAGCTTGTGCCCGAAGCTTATAGGCAGAGGTTTCGCAGTCACAAGAGAGCTGTCAACCAGACCTTTGTAGAGTTTGCTAGAGAGAAGGGAACTCTCTTTGATAAATGGTGTGCAGCAAGCAAGGCCTCAGATTTTAACTCTCTCAGAGAACTCATTCTATTAGAAGAGTTTAAGAATAGTTTGCCAGAGCGTATTGTCGTTTACCTGAGTGAGCAGAAAGTGTCCACTCTGCAGCAAGCTGCTGTATTAGCTGATGAGTTTGCGCTAACCCATAAAACTGTGTTTGTAGATAGGCGTGACTCGTTTCTCCCCCATGATTTCTCTCAGAGACATTCTGTCCCCAACCATCCAGAATTCACACACCCCCGACCAAAAATTTCACCTCCACGCTCAAAAGAGGAGCGGACATGTTACTACTGTCATAAATCTGGTCATGTTATTTCTGACTGTTTAACATTGAAACGTAAGCAGCAACCGTCCTCTCAGAACTTTAGGCAACCCAAAGGGGTTGGTCTGATTAAAATGGCACCTGGTTCCGATAAACAGATGCACAATGATCAGGATGTTCTCGATCCTTGTTTCAGGCCATTTACTTCCAAGGGTTTAGTTTCCTTGACAGGGGATCCAAAAGATCAGTGTACAGTTCAGATCTTACGAGATACTGGAGCCTCACAATCATTTATCCTCTCTGATGTACTACCTCTGTCTGAGAAATCTTCCTGTGGTTCTAGTGTCCTAGTTCAAGGTATTGAGATGGGTTTCGTGCCAGCCCCGTTACACTGTATTCATGTACAATCTGATTTGGTCACTGGTTTCTTTAAAATAGGGGTGAGACCTTCCTTGCCAGTTAAAGGCATTTCCTTTATCATGGGAAATGATTTAGCTGGAGGACAGGTGAACGCTGTGCTGGAAGTGTTGGATCACCCAGACACAGATTCTCTGCCTGATGACTTGTCACAGAACTTTCCTGAAGTTTTTTCTGCAAGTGTTGTCACTCGGGCTCAATTGAAAAAGAGAGGTGATGAAATTAATTTGTCTGACTCTGTTTTTGCTTCAGCCTTTGTCAGGGAGGAGTTGCTGGCTCCAACTTCTGATACCGCTGACAAACCATCGACTCATAGTAAGGTACCCCCACAGACAACTGTAACTAGTTCCGACGCATTGAAGTTACCCGTTACTCGTGAAATGCTAATTACTGCCCAGAAGGCTGACCCTTCTCTTGCAAAATGTTTCTCTTCTCTTGAAACAGAACAGAGGAGAGAGTTGCATTCTTATTTTGTGGATGAAGGAGTTTTGATGCGTACATGGAGGTCCCATGGTACTAGACTGGCAGAGCATGCACAATCGGAGATAGGGCTACCAGATCAGGTACCAGACTGGAGCACTGTTTATCAGATTGTTGTCCCTGCAGTTTATCGTCAGCATGTACTGTTCTTGGCCCATGACCACCCTTGGTCTGGACACTTGGGAGTCACTAAAACATACAACAGAATACTTCAACATTTCTTTTGGCCCGGTTTGAAGTCCGATGTAGCACAGTACTGTCGTACCTGTAGTACTTGTCAGATCACCGGAAAGCCAAACCAGGTAATTCCACCTGCTCCCCTCTGTCCTATACCAGCGGTCGGTGAACCATTTGAACATGTCATAGTTGACTGTGTTGGTCCGTTGCCAAAGACCAAAGCCGGCAATCGGTTTTTGTTGACAATAATGTGTACCGCCACCCGTTTCCCTGAGGCTATCCCTCTTCGCAGAATTACAGCGCCTGTAATAATTAAGGCTTTGACGAAGTTCTTCTCCACGTTTGGACTGCCTAAGGTAGTACAAACTGACCAAGGCACCAACTTCCTGTCTAGGTTATTTGAGCAAGTGTTATAGTCCCTGGGTATCCGACATATAGTGTCCAGTGCCTACCACCCTGAAACTCAGGGGGCTCTAGAACGTTGGCATCAGACCTTAAAGTCCATGCTGCGTAAATATTGCTTAGACACAGAGAAAGATTGGGATGAGGGTGTCCCCCTTGTTCTATTTGCTGCGCGAGAGACCATACAGGAGTCTCTTGGTTTCAGTCCTGCTGAGCTCGTTTTTGGGCACACTGTTAGAGGGCCTCTGAAAGTTCTTAAAGAACGGTTCATGTCAAAGGGTGCCAGCACACCCACTAATGTTCTAGATTTTGTTAGCCAGTTTCGAGAGCGACTGCATCAGGCGTGCTCTCTCGCAAAAGAAGCGCTCTCTTCTTCCCAGAGAACTATGAAACGGCACTATGACGAGAAAGCTGTTTCTCGATCTTTCCAGCCAGGTGATAAGGTTCTAGTCCTGTTACCTATCCTTGGTTCTGCTCTTTCCGCTCGTTTTTCCGGACCGTATGCAATAGACAAGAAAATAAGTGATACAGACTATGTAGTTCGCATCCCTGATCGTAAACGTCACTCTCGTGTTTGCCACATCAATATGCTTAAACCATATTTTTCCAGAGATAGTGTGCAGGTGAAGACCTCAGACCAGACAGCCGGACTGGCCGTCTCTGCTGTTGCCTCAACTCCAATAGTTCCGGACTCTCCTGACGTTAGTGGTGAGGATGTAGATGGCTTAGAGTTGCGCAATGCAGCCCATCAGGGTGCTAGATTGTCCAACACTGAGATGTTATTGACCCTGCCCACTCACTTAGCACACTTACCTGAGGAGCAGCGAGAGGACATCACAAATTTGATTCAGGCCTACATGGCTCTGTTTGGTGATGTTCTCTCCTGTACTTCTGTATTGGCCCATGATATTAATGTTAACAATGCTGTGCCTATCAAGCAACATGCATACCGTGTTAACATCACCAAGAGAGCCATGATGCAACAGGAGGTTGACTATTTGTTAAAACATGGTTTAGCCAAGCCAAGTTGCAGTCCCTGGAGTTCACCTTGCTTGTTAGCTCCCAAATCGGATGGAACTCCTAGATTTTGTACTGATTTCCGAAAGGTAAATGCTGTCACCGTGCCTGATTCCTTCCCACTGCCCCGCATGGAAGATTGTATTGACAACCTTGGATCTGCCACCTATGTTAGCAAACTAGATTTGTTAAAGGGTTACTGGCAGGTCCCTTTGACCCCCCTCGGAAATCTCGAATTTTTTTTGCAATATACTGTAATGCCTTTTGGAATGCGTAATGCCCCGGCCACTTTCCAGCGACTGGTGACCCTAGTCCTGGCTGGTGTTCCAAATTGTAATGCCTATCTCGATGACCTGGTTGTCTATTCGACCAACTGGCGTGACCACATGACAACCTTACAAACTGTCTTTGACCGCTTAGCTGGAGCCTCCCTGACCCTTAACCTTGCCAAGTGTGAGTTCGGCAAGGCTACGGTTACCTATCTTGGTAAGCAGGTAGGACAAGGACAAGTGCGTCCGGTGGATGCAAAAATATCTGCAATCACAACTTTTCCAGTGCCTACTACTAGGCGGGAATTGCGTAGATTCCTTGGGATGGCTGGGTATTACCGTGGTTTTTGCCGAAACTTTTCTTCTGTCGTCACTTCTCTCACTAGCCTGTGTAGCCCGTCCAAACCATTCATTTGGACAGCTGATTGTCAAAATGCATTTGATGGTGTTAAAGCTCTCTTATGCAGTTCCCCTGTTCTCTCTGCTCCAGATTTCTCCCTGCCGTTCCAGCTGGAGGTGGATGCCAGCGGGGTGGGAGCTGGAGGGGTGTTATTACAGGAAGATCACGATGGTGTCAGTCACCCGGTTTGTTATTTTTCCCGGAAATTTAACAAACATCAACTAAACTATTCCACTATTGAAAAGGAGACTTTGGCTATGTTGTATGCGTTGCAACATTTTGAGGTGTATGTCGGTTCGAGCGTATTACCAGTGGTAGTATACACCGACCACAACCCATTGGTTTTTCTGTCGCGGATGTACAACCACAATCAGCGCCTCATGCGTTGGGCGCTCATAGTGCAAAATTATAACCTCAGCATAAAGCATACGAAGGGGTCTGAGAATGTGTTGGCGGATGCTCTATCTCGGAGTTAAATCTCTCGTGCGGTCGACTTGTTTGTTGACTGGTTCATTGTTGTACCGACAGCTTATTTTTGTTTTTTTCATAGCTCTTTACTTACTACTACCAGTTTACTACTAAGTACCGGTTATCTCGGGGATGGGGATCTCGTTGTTAAAGAAAAACATGTTTAGTTGGTGTCAAACATGTTTTTGTCTTATGTATGGGGGTGTTACATCCCAATGTATATATTCCCCAGTGTGTGTCTCCATGTGTGTGTGTTCTCCATTTTTCTTTCCTCCCTCCAGCCATTGTTCCCTCCACCATTGGTCCCTGCCAGGCCTGCCCTTCCATTACCCAGCACAGCACCGATTGGTGGATGGTTTCCAGACTCCAACACTCAATCAACACCACCCAATCATGGATCACCACACACCTGTTAAAACATGGCTTCTCACTTCAGTCACTCTCTCTCTCTGGCATGAGGCTAGGCCTAGTGTGATTTTGTAACCTTGACTTTGACAATATTGCATTTCGTTTATTGGCCTTTGTGCTTAGTGGAAATTGCCTTGTGTGTGTATGGCCACAGAGAGAGCATTGCTAGTTATAGTTTGTTTTTGTATATATTCTGCCTTTGTTTTATGTATCATTAATGTGTTTTTCTCTCTTTCTCAGGAAGCACAGATGGGGTGAGCTGCCATTTCCTTTGGATATTGTTTTCTCCTGTTTTGGTTAGGTAAGAGTAGTTTAGGTAATGTAATTTCTTTTACCATAGATTAGATTGGGTTTATTTGGAGTATAGTGGTGTTTGTTTGTTGTTTTGGCCTGGGCTCACCCTTGAGCTACATGTGCTTCCTTTGCATCTATCAATAAATATCATTGTTGTTTACAAACGTGGTCCATCTTTTCTGTCAACCAACTGTTATGTTACAGCCCTTTACCCTTAGACTCACAGGGGTCGTAACAGTGTGCTGTGAGGTAACTTATGGAGGTATGTGTGCTGTGAGGTAACTTATGGAGGTATGTGTGCTGTGAGGTAACTTATGGAGGTATGTGTGCTGTGATGTAACTTATGGAGGTATGTGTGCTGTGATGTAACTTACGGAGGTATGCGTGCTGTGATGTAACTTATGGAGGTATGTGTGCTGCAAGGTAACTTATGGAGGTATGCGTGCTGTGAGGTAACTTATGGAGGTATGTGTGCTGTGAGGTAACTTATGGAGGTATGCGTGATGTGATGTAACTTACGGAGGTATGCGTGCTGTGATGTAACTTATGGAGGTATGTGTGCTGCAAGGTAACTTATGGAGGTATGCGTGCTGTGAGGTAACTTATGGAGGTATGTGTGCTGTGAGGTAACTTATGGAGGTATGTGTGCTGTGAGGTAACTTATGGAGGTATGTGTGCTGTGAGGTAACTTATGGAGGTATGCGTGCTGTGAGGTAACTTACGGAGGTATGTGTGCTGTGAGGTAACTTATGGAGGTATGCGTGCTGTGAGGTAACTTATGGAGGTATGTGTGCTGTGATGTAACTTATGGAGGTATGCGTGCTGTGATGTAACTTATGGAGGTATGCGTGCTGTGAGGTAACTTATGGAGGTATGTGTGCTGTGAGGTAACTTATGGAGGTATGTGTGCTGTGAGGTAACTTATGGAGGTATGCGTGCTGTGAGGTAACTTATGGAGGTATGTGTGCTGTGATGTAACTCATGGAGGTATGCGTGCTGTGAGGTAACTTATGGAGGTATGTGTGCTGTGAGGTAACTTATGGAGGTATGTGTGCTGTGAGGTAACTTACGGAGGTATGCGTGCTGCAAGGTGAGTTTTTTATGAGCCTGGTGGGTCTACTTGGTGTCCATCTCCATACCTTAACCTCAACACACAATAGGCCAATCCAGGTTGCTAAGGACTAGGGATGCTCGATATTGGCTTTTTTACCGATACCGATATTCCGATATTGTCCAACTCTTAATTTCCGATACCGATATCAACCGATATCAACCGATACCGATATATGCAGGGTTTCCCCCCCCAAAAAACTGAATAATTTCAGGTAACTAATAATTTCACTGGATATATATATAACAAATATTTTTTTTTTTTTTTTTCATTTTCCTCCGATTTTCTCCCATCCCAATGTTAGTCGTATGCCAATTCCCAGTCCCTTCCTGATCGCTGCGCACTTACCCCCCACAGTCAGATCATCTGGGAGAGTGGAGGCTACCACGTGCTTCCTCCGACACACGTCCAGCCAATCACCGCTTCTTTTCACCTGGCAGCGCGGATTCTCATTGAGAGGGCGTAGCGTGTGGGAGGACCACACTATCCCCCTCACGTCCAATCCGCGCTTAGCAGGCGCCCCGACCGAACTGTAGGAGTCGCTGTTTACAACGACCCGGACCCACCCCGCCAGCTTCTCCCACCCTCTGATACAGCCAATTGTATCAGTGCAGACGGCCAGCCAAGCTGGTGACAACCCCGGAGCTGTGAGCTGGACTCGAACAGGCGAATCGAGCTCACAGCTCCGGGGCTGGTGACGAACGCAATCTCCGCTCGGCCACCTAACCGCCTTGTTTTTTTCTTTTTTTAAACCGATACCGATATTTTCCGATATCACATTTTACTGCCGATATCGGCCGATAATATTGGTCGGCCGATAATATCGGACATCCCTACTAAGGACCTTTCTTTTTACCTGGAATCTGTATTTTCACTTTTTCAAGGTGCTCTCTTTGTTGATATAATTTGTTAGGGGATTAACAAATCACAGGTGATAACCTTCTCCTAAATCAGAACAGAACAAGGGAATGCTGTTCCCACACAGTACATTTCACAGAGTAAATTTTACTCAAACTGCAGCTGTAAATATGTACCGCTAGCTACATATCATAGCCGGTAAAATGTATGTTTACTGAGATGAACTTGGGCTCCCCAGGGCGACATTATGTCATATCATTTCATCTTTCTTATTCAGACACATTATTGTGTCTAAACATGAAATCCTCCAGAACACTACGTTTGTCAAACACTCACCTTGAAGTGGTCCAATTAGTCAAAATGTCTACAGAGAATCTTTTTCACTCATTTTCACTCAAAGGTCATGTTCAATTCAATCAGTAGGCCTATCCAAAAAGCAGACAGATTATCTGTTGACATTTTGATAAATTGAACCATTTCAACAACTTCAGGGTGAGTAACAAGCGGTCTGGATTTTTGTAGGTACTATAGTCTGAGTAAGAAAAATGAAATGATGTGATATATACAGTATATATCACCTGTGGGTCATCTCAGCGAACATTGTTTTTCCCGGCTGTCATGTAGCATAACTACCATTACATACATCATCTTGTGGACTGAAACCCTGCATTACTTTCATGTTATCTCATGTGTTTCTAACATGCTTTTGGAACACATGTGGTTTACATGATTTCATTTCTCAGCCGGAGGCCGGTGCTCTCAGAATAGGACGATATAATAGGAACAGGTCTATTGGTCTTAACCTGAACCCAAAGAAGGTACTGGAGCGCATGGTTCACTTTAAAGCTGCAGTTGTGGAACGTTTACATATAAATGAACGTTCATTACATTTAATATGTATCGCCAAATAGGTTTACACAATGCTGATTAAGCCTGTCACCACCAGGGGACTCTGTATTTCTCAGTATACCGGAGTAGTGTCTGTGTAGCCACTCCCACTCTGGTGCACCAACTAGTGATGTGTTTTACGCCAACCAGCGATGATTGGTTAGTTTGCCAGAGCCCAGAGAGGAAGAGAACAACAACAACAAGAACAGTAATGATGGAGTGAAAATGGCGGGAAAATCAGAGGAAGGAATAATGTAAAAAAAATATATTTGAAAAAAAAGCGTGCCAGCGAGGACAAGCACAGATAACTATTTACTCTCACAAGACAAAGGTTCCACACTGTAGCTTTAATACTTTATTAACACTATGGCGTCCGTCCACGTATATATACGTGTTTCGAAAAAGAGCGTTGTGGACCAGAGCCACGAGTATATACGTGACGAGTTGTTATTGTTTTATTCCATATTTATAACGCTTCTTAGGTACCCGATCCATTAGCAGGATATTTTCACATATTTGATTTTCGAAACATGCAGTACCGGCCAGACCCGCTTAGGGGCGCCATCGCTCCACTGCAGTATCATTATGTGGATTTAAAAAAAAATGCAAGTACAGTTCTGTGGGCGGATCATAGATCCTTGATCCCAGCCGAACATCCTCCGTCTTGGATCAGCTTGCAGAGCGTTTTTTCCAGCGTGGAATAATGGGATTTATGATTAGCCAATGTGCATATCGATCTACCAGAATCCGATGACTGGTGAGGAAATGCTGCCGGCGATCACATGGCCTGACGGTAGGATAATATTACCCCAAATTACAGCTGGATTGGACATTGTCTTATAACATAACGTGATCGGTCAATGAAAATGCTATATTGAACGCACACTGTATTGCTAATCAATAATAGTAATCGGCGTTCCCCGCCGCCCCCCATTTCATCCATAGATGCTCTGTAATAGTCCGGATGCTACGCAGTTTGTTTTATTTCATTCTTATACAGCAGAAATGGCGTTTGATATAACGGCGCCAACGTTTAGCCTATTGCAGAAAAGCCTAGACTAAAAGCGCGATATACCTTATATTCACGACGCTATAAAATGACAACCAACCGATGGATTTTTATTTTCTTTAAGCCATTATGAAGGCACGGTTTATGCACTCAAGTGACAATGAGAATGGACAGATAGCAATACTATAAATGATATATAAAGCTCTTAGAAAGTACATCGGTTTGTTTATTTTTTAAACAAACATATAAACAAACATGACAACACACGATAAGATATACAAGCATTAATTACAGTGCATATCCAATGAAATTACCATTTAGTCAAATGTCTTATACAGGATATACCCCTAATACCTGTTATCTAAAAACCTACACACATATGCTCAAGCTCGTACCCCCCCCTCCCGGACCCCCCATTGGATAATCCAACCATTATAACTTGTTCCTAACCAGACACTACCATTATATGCTAGCTTTTATTCTCTCCACCACTTCTAACCACATAGTCATTTTGGATTCATTGAGACCCAAAATTCTTGCTGTAGATATTTCTTGATAAATCACATCGAGATATGTAAGAGTCCAGACCTTCCGGCAAATTTTTTCCGGTTGAAACCATCGTGATGCTATCAGCTTTTTAGCCACTGTGATACCGGATAAAACCAATCTCTTTAGCTGTGGAGGTACTGCATGTTCAAAGACATCATTCAGCAGTAATACAGAGGGGTGTACAGGTATATCCAGATCCAAGAGATTTGATAATTGCTGGGTCACAATCCGCTGTCCACTGAGGCCTAAATCGCCGCGCCCCGCCGGTCGCCATAGTGTTAATAAGGTGCATAAGGACCTATAGACACATATGATCTGAAATAATGTAAGCACACCTGGGATCATGTCATCATGTCAAAGTGTTTCAAACACACTGAAAACCCTCATGATAATATGAAAATGATCTTTCACGTTTGAAACTGGTGAGGCTTTCTGTGGTTCCACCTTCCCATCTCTACCTAGACCTCATCCTTGTCCCTCCCTGTCCCTGCATTCACCCCCCTCTTTCTCCTCTTCACCTCCTCCTCCCCTCTCTCTCCCACCACTCCACCGCTCTCATCCTTTTCTCCTCCGTCATTTAACCACTCTTCTACACACCACCTCCCTCTCTCTCCTCCAATGCTGCTCTAGAAACAGCAATAATGTAGTAAAGTACCGAAACAGAGAAATTATGACTTTCAACGCCTGTACCATCCGCCAAAGGTATTGTTGGTACGAAATTAGACAGAATATTATTAATATAATGCATTATATGTACTTTTGTACCAACTAAATAATTTTTGCGGAAAGAAAAGTCAAAGTACATAGCTTTTCTCTGTTTTCACTACTATTCCAGTTACTGCTGTTTGTCTTTTTAGGGCAGTGTGCCTCACCCTTTCTCCCCTGCCCCCCCTCTCTCCCACACTCCCCCCTTCTTTAGCACCCCCTCATATTACCTGACGTGTGGGCGCGGACGTTTATTTTCGCGGGGATACGTTGTCTAGCATTCTCTGCCAGAGACAATATTATGCTGGAAATATACAGGTATTAACTGTTAAGATTTTCAGATGGTCAAATAAACCCAAGTCGCCCGGCTCTGGCACGGCCCAACAGAGAGGAGATTGTGTGTGAACAGCCGGCTCCTAATGAAACGCATGAGAGGAAGCTCAATCACTAATAATTACTCCTCCCTCCATCGCACCCCACCTCAATTCCATCCCGCCCTCTCTCCCTCCCTCGCTCTCTCCCTCCCTCCATCACGCCCTCCCTCCATCCATCCATCGCTCCACCGCTCCAGCCCAGGTGATTTCCAACCCCCTCTCTCATTTATCTTCCTTTCCTTTGATTTCAATGCGACATTCATTTGGTGCTCATTTCCTCTACCTCCTCACCCGGGCGTCTGCTGGCGTCTGCTGGGCTTCAGTCAAGGCTGCTCTTTCATATGGAGCTGAGAAACTACTAAACAGTCTCTTATGCTCTGACCTTTACCAGGCCATGACCAGCTGAGACAAACACTGCTCAGCAGGATGTAAATGATGATGGATCTGTTCTGCTGGATTCAAAGGTAGTAGAGCAGCTGAGAGCTGGAAGGCTGCTACATCTGGCTCTGGCCATGCGCACAAATTCAGCATCTCCGAGTCCGAGTACTGAGGAGCATGTCATTGTAGCAGTAGTAGTAGTATTTGCTCCAGGCCAGTATTACTATACAACTACAACTACCACTATTATTGTTACTACTACTACTACTACTACTACTACTACTACTACTACTACTACTACTACTACTACTACTACTACTACTACTACTACTACTACTACTACTACTACTACTACTACTAGGCCTACTACTACTACTACTAGGCCTACTACTACTACTACTGCTACTACTACTACTACTACTACTACTACTACTACTACTACTACTACTACTACTACTACTACTACTACTACTACTACTACTACTACTACTAGGCCTACTACTACTACTACTACTACTACTACTACTACTACTACTACTACTACTACTACTACTACTACTACTACTACTACTAGGCCTACTACTACTACTGCTACTACTACTACTACTACTACTACTACTACTACTACTACTACTACTACTACTACTACTACTACTACTACTACTACTGCTGCTGCTGCTGCTGCTACTACTACTACTACTACTACTACTAATAATAATAATAATAATAATAATAATAATAATAATAATAATAATAATAATAATAATAATAATAATTATTATTATTATTATTATTATTATTATTATTATACTACTACTACTACTACTACTACTACTACTACTACTACTACTACTACTACTACTACTACTACTGCTGCTGCTGCTGCTGCTGCTGCTACTACTACTACTACTACTACTACTACTACTACTACTAATAATAATAATAATAATAATAATAATAATAATAATAATAATAATAATAATAATAATAATAATAATAATAATAATAATAATAATAATAATAATAATAATAATAATAATAATAAAAATAATAATAATAATAATAATAATAATAATAATAATAATAATAATAATAATAATAATAATAATAATACTGCTGCTGCTGCTGCTGCTACTACTACTACTACTACTACTACTACTACTACTACTACTAGGCCTACTACTACTACTACTACTACTACTACTACTACTACTACTACTACTACTACTACTGCTGCTGCTACTACTACTACTAATACTAATAATAATAATAATAATAATAATAATAATAATAATAATAATAATAATAATAATAATAATAATAATAATAATAATACTGCTGCTACTACTACTACTACTAATATTACTACTACTACTACTACTGCTGCTGCTACTACTACTACTACTACTACTACTACTACTACTACTACTACTACTACTACTACTACTACTACTACTACTAGGCCTACTACTACTACTAATAATAATAATAATAATAATAATAATAATAATAATAATAATAATAATAATAATAATAATAATAATAATAATAATAATAATAATAATAATAATAATAATAATAATAATAATAATAATAATAATAATACTGCTACTACTACTACTACTACTACTACTACTACTACTACTACTACTACTACTACTACTACTACTACTACTACTACTACTACTACTACTACTACTACTATTAATACTACTATAGGCCTATTACTACTACTACTAATAATAATAATAATAATAATAATAATAATAATAATAATAATAATAATACTGCTACTACTACTACCACTACTACTAATACTACTACTAATAATAATAATAATAATAATAATAATAATAATAATAATAATAATAATAATAATAATAATAATAATAATAATAATAATAATAATAATAATAATAATAATAATAATAATAATAATAATAATAATAATAATAATAATAATAATAATAATAATAATAATAATAATAATAATAATAATAATAATAATACTAATAATACTAATACTAATGATAATAATAATACTGCTGCTACTACTACTACTACTACTACTACTACTACTACTACTACTACTACTACTACTACTACTACTACTACTACTACTACTACTACACTACTACTACTACTACTACTAATGAAGGTTGTTCATTCTCCATCCAAACCTCATCCAAACCGTAAAATCTGTATGACGTACAAATGCATACAAAAGATACCATTAACATTGAAGTCCATTAAAACCATGGTCGGAACATCACTGTAACATATACCACAATCATCATCTAAAACAATCAATACCTTATTGGCTGCGTGCCAGTACAGAGAACATCGATGCGTTATGGTAGTATGTCTTCGATCCGTATCTTGGAAGATTGTCTTGTTAAGTTGTCTTGATGGATTGTCCTTTGCTTATTAGGATCGACAGGTAAGTCAATAATCCATCCAAGTTCATGGTTGCAACTCAAGAGAGAGGGCGGAAACACGTCACCGGATACCAGGTGTGCCAAGTCTCGTGAGATGAAGTAATTGCGCAAACAAATAGAAAAATTGTGCGCCACTAATATATATCTTATATAAACAAATAAGAAATACAGTGAAATGCAATTGAGTGTATTATTACTAATATACAAAAATAAGCATATAAATTGTAAATGTAAATAACTATATTAACCAACTGTTAACCATAGCAGTTACACTCCCACCAATTACACATACTAATAAATGTGGAATGTCTTATTGCACATACTTATAGAATGTGGAATTTCTTATTGTGGATACTTCAAAGGATATGTCTCTAAGATCAATTGGATTCAACCAGGTAAGTATCTCTTTCCAATGTAAGACAAAACAAAAAACTCCTATTTCAGAGTAAAGGCAAGCAGAAAATGGGTAAGTGCCAAAACAGCTTAATGTTGAATAACTCTCTTGAATGCTCTAATCTGCTTCTATCAATGTAATGATCTTGTGTATTGGTCTCTCTAAATACACTGTACTGGTTGTGGCTTTCCCTTTGCTATCGTATGTGGTGTGGCTTACTAGCAGTTTCAACTTTCTGACTCTACCATCTTGTCCTGGGTAGACTTCAGTGACTCTTGCTAGTCGCCATTCGTTGCGTGGTGTCAATTCATCTTGGAGAAGGACGATGTCGTTGAATTTAGAGTTCCTTCTGGTTTTACACCACTTCTGTCTCTGTTGTAGGTTGAGAAGATATTCCTTCTTCCATCTTGTCCAAAACTTGTTGGCCAAATACTGAACTCGGCGCCACCTCTTTTGTAGGTACAAATCTTGTTTGATGAATTGTCCAGGTGGGGGCAGAATGATTGTAGATTTCATCATTAGAATGTGATTCAGGGTTAAAGGGTCAGGTCCGGATGGGTGGTTCAGAAACTCAGCGGAGAGCGGCCTGCTATTGATTATGGACATGACCTCGTACAGGTACGTCCGGAGAGAGGTGCTGTCAAGCCTTTGTGAGGACTGGTCCAGAATGGTAGTCAATATGCTTCTTATTGTTCTTATTTGCCTCTCCCATACACCGCCCATGTGGCTTGCCGCTGGAGGATTCATGAGAAACTCACATCCCAGAGCCTTCAGTCTTTCTTCATTCATTCCCTTCATAAGTTCTGTAAATTCTCTTCTCGCGCCAACAAAATTGGTTCCTTGATCGCATCTGAGTTGGCGAACGTTTCCTCTGATCGCAATGAATGATCTGAGTGCATTGATGAATGAATCTGTAGTCATATTGTCAATCACTTCTATGTGAACGGATCTTGAGCATAGACAGGTGAGTATAAGTCCATATCTTTTTAGATCTTTTCTTCCTTCTTTAACGCAGATTGGGCCGAAGCAATCTATCCCGGTGTAGGTGAAAGGTGGAGTTGCTTCCATCCGATCTTGAGGTAGGTCGCCCATTCTCTGTTCTTCGTGGGGTCGTCTATACATTCGGCACTTGACACATCTGTAGAGGTGCGACGAGACAGCGCTGCTGCATCCCATAATCCACCATCCATTAGCTCTGAGTGCATTTGTGGTCATTCCACGCCCTTGGTGTTGGATCTTTTCGTGGTGGTGTTTGATGATTAGGGATGAGATGTGGCCTTTCTGTGGAAGTATCGCCGGATGTTTTATGTGTGGGTGTAGCTCTGCTTGACCTAGACGCCCTCCCACCCTGAGGATCCGGTTTTCGTCCAGGAAGGGGCTTAGCCTTTGTAGCTTACTTTCTTTGGTCTTGACAAGTTCCTGCTTTTGCTTGAGTCCTTTTATCTCAGCCAGGAAGACCTCTTCTTGAGCAAGCTTAATGATAGCAAGCTCAGCTTCTTTTCTTTCTTCGATACTTGTATTTTCGTTGGTGCGTTCTTTTAGACCTTTATGTTCTTTGGCCATTCGTTTTAACCTTGCCACTGCCTTTACATCTCTTGTCCAGTCAGAGAACTTCTTCAGGTTGTCTAGTAAAGATCTCTCTTCTCTTGTCTCAGTGTTACACACGAGAGCCTTGCGAAGTTCCGGGTCATCTTCGTTGACCTCTTCCTTCTTGCATTCTCTGAGGAGTGGACCCTTTTGCCAAAGAAACGTTGGTCCGGTGAACCAGTTTGAGGACTTAAGTTGATCTGCAGTCAAACCTCGAGAAGCGTGATCCACGGGGTTGTCCTCAGAAGCAACATAGAACCACTGTTCAGGTTTTGTACTTGACTTAATTATTTCGATGCGGTTGGCTACGAAGGTTTGAAATCTTCTAGCATCATTGTTTATGTAGCCAAGAACAACTTGGGAATCCGTCCAGAAGGACTCTTTTAGATCTTGGATTTCAAGCTCATTCCGGAGCATGTTGCTGGTTCGAACGGCAACAACTGCTGCAGCGAGTTCGAGTCTTGGTATTGTTGTAAATTTCGTTTGTGTAACTCTTGCCTTTCCCATTACTAGACAGCAATGGACTTCATCAGACTCGCTGATTGTTCGAAGGTAGGAACATTCACCGTATCCTGTGACGCTTGCATCTGCAAAGTGGTGAAGTTCGTAGCCTTTGACGTCGCCGAAATCTGAAGGTACGTAGCATCTTTGTACGTGTGTCTCGGACAAGTTGGGGAGGTCTCTGAGCCATGACTCCCACTGAGGTCTTAGGGCTTCTGGTAGTTCATCATCCCAGTCGACTTTGTCTCTGCACATCTGCTGGAGAACTTGCTTCCCGAGGAGGACGAAGGGTGCCACGAACCCCAGGGGGTCATATATGGAGGCTACGGTAGAGAGCACACCTCGTCTTGTCAGTGGATGGGGCTTTACTTGGACTCTGAACTGGAAGGTGTCGGATGTAACACACCACTCTACTCCAAGAGCTCTTTCCACATGTAGTTCTCCTAAGTCCATGTCTTGTTCCTTAACTACAGCACATTCTTCTTCTGGGATGCTTGCCATGACGCTTTTGCTGTTAGAGACAAACTTGTGCAGTCTCAACCTCCGAGTGCTGCAGAGTTCTCTTGACTCTTTGACAAGTCTTATGGCCTTGTCTTCACATTCCACGCTTGCCAGACCGTCGTCCACGTAGAAATCCCTTTGGATGAAACGTCTGGTCTCCTTGTTGAACTGGCCTTTTCCATGCACTGCCAGATGTTTTAGGCCGAAGTTGGCACAGCCTGGGGACGAGGCTGCCCCAAACAGGTGGACCTTCATTCTGTAGACTGATGGTGCTGTATCCATTCGGCCATTCTCCCACCATAAGAAGCCTAGATAATCTTGATCCTTTTTTCTTACTTGAAACTGGTGGAAAGAATTTTCGATGTCGCACATGACTGCGACAGAGGCCTTTCGGAAGCGACACAGGACACCAACCAGTGCATTTGTTAGGTCAGGACCAGTGAGCAGATGGTCGTTGAGGGAAGTCTCTCGGAAGTGGGCAGAACAGTCAAATACGATGCGTATTTTTCCTGGTTTCTGCGGATGATACACCCTGTGATGAGGTATGTACCAGGCTGGGCTGTTGTCTATCTCTTCCTCAGGGACTCTTATTCTCCATAAAGGTACAGTAGTCCTTGTAATAATTTCCATCTTTGTTCAGTCTTCTTTCGAGACCCTTCAGGCGGTGAATCACGCTGATCTTGTTGTTAGGTAACTCTGGTCGTTCTTTTTTTAACGGCAGGGGCATCTCAAAGTGACCGTTTTCCTTCTGTGTGATATTTTCTTTCAGCTTTGACAAGAACTTCAGGTCATCTTGTGAGATGGGATTATCTTCCTTGAACCTTTCTGAGAAGTCGGACTCTAGGACCTTTAGTATTTCTGTAGGGGTCACTTCTTTCACTTTGAGCCGATTTACATAGTGTACTTCTGTTCGAAGGTTGATTGAAGACTCAACATCCGGTGTCACTTGTTTTACTTCTATATGATGACTCGTTCCGATGGCATCTCCGAAATCAACACAGGGACTTCCACATCCAACGATGCTCCATCCTAGGTCCGTCCGTTGTGCGTAGGGCTGGTTCGATTTGCCAGATACAACTTCCCTTGGTAGAAGCGCTTGGGAGCAGTTATACCCGATGAGCAGGCCTACTTCGCAGTTCAACAGAGGTGCCATGTCTTTCTGAAGGTGCTCCAGGTGGGACCAGGACTTTGCTTTTTCTCTCGTTGGAATGTGAGCTCTGTTGACTGGGATGAACTCTCTTGTGTAGGCTGGTGGCAGGGATATCATCTTGCCTGTATTGTAGCCACAGACTTGTAGATTACTCACTCTTAGGGAGTTTACTGTAAAGGTTGCAGTCACTGTGATGAGTCGTAACTTGATCTGGTCTTTGTTGGCTTTCAACGTGTCGGCGACTTCCCTTAGAATGAAGGTCGAGTCGCTCTGGGAGTCCAGCAGCGCATACACAAGGACTTCTTCTGCTGGGCAGGTTGTTGATGAGAGCCAGACTGGGATGATTGCAGAGGTGATCGCGCCAACATTACCAATGATAGCTCTGTGAGTCGTAGCCGCTGTAGTGGGTATTTCAGGAGGACGTCGATTTAGTTTCCTCTTTATCTTGATCCTCCCTTTCTCTGACGTGTGTAGGTTTCCTGTATTCCTTGGCTCTATCCGAGTGCAGTGATGTAGGGTGCCGCTTGTGGCACACGTCGCATTCACTCCTTCTGCTACAATTCTTTTAGAGATTGCCAGGCTTAAGGAAACCGAAACACAGCCTGTTCTCTTTAACGAAGGTGGTTTTCTCTTGTTCTCCTTCTTTCATGAACCTTCTGCATTTGAGCAAAGTGTGTCCATCCCTCTTGCAGAAGACACATGTCATGACCGTCTTTGACGGTCCTATTCCTTCTGTCCTTTGGGTGCTCTGCTTCGCCTTGTTTGATTGAATGCATGGAGGTAATTGGGTGACAGGCGATCCTTACTTCGTAAATCAGGAATGCGATGAACTGGCTGAAGGTTGGGAAATGGCCATTCCGATCTTCCATTTCAACTGACTTTCTACTCCACCTGGCCATCAACCAGTCTGGAAGCTTGGAGATAATCTTCCTATTCTCGTTCAGGATTTCCAGGGCCTTAATGTGAATCATAGCCGCCTCACAACTGCGGAGAAAATCAACGAAACTTCTGAGCTCGAGGCTGTCTTTGTGTCCGATCTTGGGCCACTCGTTGAGCTTCTCTCTATAGGACTGTGCGATAGTGAAGGGGTTTCCATATCTCTCGTTCAAAAGCTTCCACGCTGCAACATACGCGTTCTCGGTGCCGAGTAGGAAATAGCCATCGATCGCCTTTCTTGCATCTCCATCTACATACTTGCGGAGATAGTAGATCTTTTCATTTTCCTTGATGTTCTTCTGATCTATCAGAGTTTGAAATTATAGTTTCCAGTCACTGTACAATAATGGATCCCCTTTGAATACTACAGGTTCAGGAATGGGGATTCTGTTTGAACTCACTGCATCTGCTAGGATCCTGATGAGCTCTGAAGTACTTTCACCCAGGAGGGGGACTACAGTTCTTGGTGCAGAGAGCACATACGGGGAAAGAGGAGTTGTAGGAGCAGGCATTTGGTTGTTCTCCTCTCACTATCCACTTCGATGTTTAGCTTCTCTTCTTCTGTAGTCGCCACTTGGTCGTACATTTGGATTCTAGCTTGGGCTGCATTTAGACTTTTCATATCCTCTAGTTGCTGTACCTTTCTTTTTCTTTCATCCAGGGTTCTTTGGAGGGCTGTATGCTGCGATATCATTTGAGCTTTGATTTTAGCTTCCTCTTCCTCTTGCTGCATTCTTCTTTTCAACTCATCTTTCTCTCTCTCACTCTCTTTCTCCAAGCGATCTGCCTCTCTCTCCAAGCGACGCTTGACAGCTGCTGCTTCTTGTTCGGCTATCTGTTTTTTAGCTTCCTCTTCCAGCCGCTGTATTTCTCGTTGTTCTTGACCTTGCTCCTTTGTTAGCTTGAGAACAGCTTGGCCTGCAGCGACATCGGCAGCAGCTTCTTGACGTCTTACTGTGGACCCATTCGAACGTACAGAGGTCTTCTTTGAGTTAGAGAAGTAAGAGTTGTTGCTTCCTGTGAATAGAGAACTGTCTTCAGGATAGTCATCTTCCTCTTCAGGTGTTCCATACAGTCGGCTTGAGGCTCTTTTGAAGATGAACAGGGATGTTTGGGAGCACAGATCGAGTCTCCTACGGGTTTCCTGATCTGGCGTGTCAACTTGTCGTAATTCTTCATATGCGCGCTGGACGTCAGCGGAGAAACCACAGGTTTCAGTAATGACTGTTTAGAGTTCCTCAGTTACTATCTCAGTTTGTGATAGTATCTCCTTGGCGTCTCTTACAATTATTTTTCATCTCTTAAAATACGAATTGGAACCTTCGCTGGAGTCCTACAATTTTCTCCTCTTGCATCTCTCTGCCCTTCTCTGTCAGAGTTATGATTCTTCCACTTTTTCTTGTATTCCTTTCAGCAGTGTCGCCGTCTTTATACCTTTCGGGCTGCTCTTGGGAATCTTCTTTGTTTCTGGGTTTCTCTTCAACCTGATCGATAATCTGTTCCTTTTGGGTGAATGTATCTATGTTCCAGTTGTATGTACTGTAGAGCTTAATACACTCTGTACCGATCACAAATACCACCAACCTGGTTGTGTGGCAATAAAGGAATTTTGTATCTTGTATCTTGTACTACAACTACTACTACTACTACTACTCCTAATAATAATAATAATAATAATACTGCTGCTACTACTACTACTACTACTACTACTACTACTACTACTACTACTACTACTACTACTACTACTACTACTACTACTACTACTACTACTACTACTACTACTACTACTACTACTACTACTACATACTACTACTACTACTCATGTCAAGTTAAGTCAAGTCACGTGTCAAGTGTTCCTTCAGTGAATTCTCCAACTATTGGTAGCAGTTCATGCCCACTGTTGTGGAGCCTGATGGCTACTGGCACGAAGGTATGGCCAAGGCGATTAGTGGTGTTGCAGGGGGTGGCTAAACATGCTCCTCATCTTGGCTAGCTCCTCATGGAGGAGGTGGGAGGGGTTTTCCAGGATAGCGTCAAGATTTTTCCTCATCCTCCTCTCTGCCACCACCTCTAGCTTGACCAGTTCCACTCCCCCTTCCTCACCAGATTGTTCAGTTTGTTAGTGTCTCTTGAGTTGATATTACCCCCCGGCATACCATGGCAAAGAAGTAAATTGACTGCAGCAGCCTATTGCAAATGTTAAAAGACGAGCCTGCACTGCCCGTTCCTGTAGAGGGCCTTGTGTTGACCAGTCTAGTTTACCACCTCCACCACCTCCACCTCCTCCCCTCGGATAGTGATGGGAGTCGGGGTCCCTTCTTTGGCACCGGAACAATGCAGGAGGTCTTCTAGAGCTAGGGCACCCTCTTCAGCCTCAGGGAGAAGTTGAAGAGGTACTGGAGTGGTGCTGCCCGGTGCACGCCTTGTCTGGTCCTCTGGCTTTGTTCACGCTGATCCTTGAGAGCTGCCTCCTCACCTGGCTAGTGATACTACTCCTACTACTACTGCCACCACACATATTACCACCAGTACTACAACTACTACTACTACAACTACTACAACTACTACTATTACTACTATTACTACTACTACTATCACTACTATAACTACTACTATTACCACTACTACTACTACTACTACTACTATTCATCAGCAAGATACTTGAAAAAATTGTCTCAATACAAATACACTCCTTTCTCAAAGAAAACAACATCATGGAGGAATTTCAATCAGGCTTCAGAACGCGCCATAGCACTGAAACTGCTCTTACAAAAATAATTAGTGACCTCAGAATAAACTCTGATGCAAACAAAGTCTCAATTCTCGTCCTATTAGATCTAAGCGCAGCATTTGACACGATCGACCATGATATCCTAATAAATCGTCTAGAAAAGTTAGTTGGTCTTTCTGACTATGTATTAAACTGGTTCAGAACATTACGTCAGGCTTGGAGATCATTCTTCTGAGAAACATGACACCTACTTCGGAGTTCCACAGGGGAGCTGCCTTGGTCCATTATTATTCTCACTATACATGCTGCCACTCGGAGACATCATTAGAAAGCACAATGTATGTTTCCATAGTTACGCAGATGACACACAATTGTACATCTCCGCTGAACCAAATGATCACACAGCTATAAACTCAATTTCCGCCTGTCTCTTAGCAATAAACAAATGGATGACGAACAACTTCCTCAAATTAAATTAGGGCAAAACTGAAATCCTACTAGTCGGTCCTATAACAAAAAGAGAAATGTTCCAGAGCAATATAGGGCAACTTACTCCTTGGATCAAACCCGCAGTTACAAGTCTTGGTGTTATAATAGACTCAGACCTAAGCTTTAAATCACACATCAACAAGGTGACAAAAACATAATTTTTCACCTTAGAAACATAGCTAAGGTACAGCCGTTTATAAATCAAAAAGACGCTGAAAAACTGATCCATGCCTTTATCTCAAGCCGACTTGACTACTGTAATGCACTCCTCACTGGCCTCCCAAAAACAAACACAGAACGACTCCAACTCATTCAAAACTCGGCAGCTAGGCTACTAACTAGAACCAAGAGGAGAGACCACATCAGTCCTGTATTAGCTAACCTACACTGGCTTCCGCCTACCGGTAACATTTAGAATTGATTTCAAGGTCCTCCTCCTTATACAAAATGAAACAGGACCAAGCTACATTGCAAATTCTCTAGTCAACTATGTGCCTCCTAGAACATTGCGATCATCTACTACTGGTCTATTGAAGGTTCCAAGCCACAGTCTGAGGAAAATCGGGGATGCAGCCTTTGCAAACTATGCACCAAAACTATGGAACACACTACCTATGGACATTAGGGAAGCTAGATCTCTTAATATTTTAGAAAAAAAGCTAAAAACGTACCTCTTCACCATAGCCTTCTAATACACCCCGCTGTTGATTGTACTGTAGCACTATTTTACTCTGTTCATTCTATTGCATAATTTTACTATCTATTCTATTCTACTATTCTATTATTGCACTGTATTATTTTACTCTGTCTATTGCTTTTTATTACAGGTTCAAAAATGTCAGGTATTAAACTGTGTGGGTATCAAACAAGAGACTGTCAGGCTTTAAAACTGTGTATGTGAGGATTGGTCCATTACCACACGCTTCCAGGTACCAATTACCTCCACACACCTGAAGGGAGTTTCGAATCAGCTCGAAGGGAGCCCTTATATACTCGGGGTTTCTGAAGGTTCATTGTCGGGTCGTTTTGCTTACCTCCGCCTGCAGCTTGTTCCTCCCGTGTGGTTCTCCATCTGTTTCTCCAGTACGCCTGGGAATTCGCCGCTGTCGCCCCTCTCTGCTCCCGTGGACCCGCGCCCCGTATCTCACCTTGCCCCTTGGTGAGTTTTTGGAAGTGTATTTTTTGGATGCTCTGTTTTTCCTCGTTTTTTCCTGGACTCAAGATCTATCTGTTTTTTGTGTGTTTCGTTAACACTGAAGAGGTATCGCCTTTGTTATTTCTGGACTCGGTTGTTGACATTCCTCTTTTTCTCTGTTCCTCTCCGAGTGGATTGA
>NC_140170.1:127661555-127692617 GCF_963971535.1 Notolepis coatsorum | reverse complement strand
CATCCGGAACTACAGCCAAGTGGCGGAACCGCTTACCAGGCTGACCTCTCCCTCCCTGCCGTTTGACTGGTCACCCAGACCCCAAGAAGCAGTTTATTGTGGAGGTGGACGCCTCGGATACTGGACTAGGGGCTATCTTGTCTCAGCGGTCGGCGACGGACCAGAAGGTCCATCCGTGCGCCTTCTACTCTCGTCGTTTCCTTCCTGCTGAGAGGAACTATGACATTGGCAATCGGGAGATGCTGGCGGTAGTGGCTGCCTTGGAGGAGTGGCGTCATTGGCTGGAGGGGGCCGAGGAACCGTTCACCATTTGGACGGACTATAAGAACTTGACGTACATCCGTGCATCCAAGCGCCTCAACGGCCGGCAAGCAAGGTGGGCCAGCTTCCTCAGTCGGTTCGACTTCTCGTTGACTTTTCGCCCTGGGTCCCGCAACACGAAGGCCGACTCTCTGTCCCGGTTACACTCCAAGGGGGCTCCAACCACTGAGGATCCGACTCCCATCCTCCCAGAGGTCAGGGTGGTGGGAGTGGTCACCTTGGGCATCGAGACCGTGGTCAGGCGTGCCCTACGTTTCCATCCCGCTCCCAGCAACGTACCTTTTCGTCGCCTCTTTGTCCCCGACTCAGTCCGGTCCCGGGTTCTCCAATGGGGCCATACCAGCCGGTTTGCCTGCCACCCCGGCGTTCACCGCACCTTCTCCTTCCTGGCTCGTCGATTCTGGTGGCCCACCATGAGGAACGACGTCAAGGAGTTTGTTCAGGCCTGCACGGTCTGCGCCCGCAGCAAGGCCTCCCACCAGGCACCCTCCGGTCTATTACAGCCACTTCCCATTCCGAGCCGCCCTTGGTCCCATGTGGCGTTGGACTTCGTCACTGGTCTTCCACCATCCCAGGGAAACACAGTCCTTCTGACTGTGGTGGATCGTTTCAGCAAGGGGGTTCACCTCGTGGCCCTTCCCAAGCTTCCCTCAGCTTCCGAGACAGCAGACCTCCTTACAAGCCACGTGTTCCGCCTCCATGGTTTCCCCCAGGACGTCGTCTCGGACCGGGGTCCCCAGTTCACTTCCCAGGTATGGCGGGCCTTTTGCAAGGGATTGGGGGCTACTGTTAGTCTTTCGTCTGGTTACCATCCACAGACTAACGGACAAACAGAGAGAATGAACCAGAGCGCGGAGTCTGCTCTCCGTTGTGTTGCCGCCAAGAGACCTGCTTCCTGGAGCCGGTTCCTCCCCTGGGTCGAGTACGCCATCAACGTCAGTTCCGCCACCGGCCTCTCGCCGTTCGAGGTGTCCCTGGGCTACCAATCCCCTCTTTTCTCTGCACAGGAGTCGGAAGTGGCAGTTCCCTCCATGCAGGATCATCTCGACCGGTGTCGTCAAGTCTGGGAGATCACCAGAACTGCGCTGCTCCGGGCATCGGAGCGCGCCAGTCGGGGAGCTAACCGACGCCGGATCCCTGCGCCGACGTACCAACCTGGGCAGAGGGTATGGTTGTCCTCCAAGGATCTCCCGCTTCGATCCTCCGCCAAGAAGCTTAACCCCCGGTTCGTCGGCCCTTTTGAGATCCAGAAGGTGCTCAGTCCCACGGCGGTGAGTCTTAAGCTTCCTGCGTCCATGCGCATTCATCCTGTTTTTCATGTGTCCCGAGTGAAGCCTGTCTCTCTCAGTCCCCTGATGCCTCCTGCTCCAGATCCGCCTCCTCCCGAGATGGTGGACGGACACCCCCAGTGGAAGGTCCGCCAGCTCATGGACGTCCGACGGCGAGGACGGGGGTTCCAGTATCTGGTGGACTGGGAGGGATATGGTCCGGAGGAACGGAGCTGGGTCTCCCGCCAGCTCATCATGGATCCCGCCCTGATCACCGACTTCCATCGGTCCCATCCGGGGAGGCCGGGCAGGTCGCCGGGTGGCTCCCGTGGAGGGGGGGGTACTGTGAGGATTGGTCCATTACCACACGCTTCCAGGTACCAATTACCTCCACACACCTGAAGGGAGTTTCGAATCAGCTCGAAGGGAGCCCTTATATACTCTGGGTTTTTTGTCGGGTCGTTTTGCTTACCTCCGCCTGCAGCTTGTTCCTCCCGTGTTGTTCTCCATCTGTTTCTCCAGTACGCCTGGGAATTTGCCGCTGTCGCCCCTCTCTGCTCCCGTGGTTGTTTTTTTTTGGTGAGTTTTTGGAAGTGTATTTTTTGGATGCTCTGTTTTTCCTCGTTTTTTCCTGGACTCAAGATCTATCTGTTTTTTGTGTGTTTCGTTAACACTGAAGAGGTATCGCCTTTGTTATTTCTGGACTCAGCTTTATTACTGGACTGCCTCGTAATCCCTGCGTTCGGTTGTTGACATTCCTCTTTTTCTCTGTTCCTCTCCGAGTGGATTGACAGTAAGCTGCAGAGCCGCAGAGCCAGAGGCTGCAGCGCCACAAAGCCAACTCTGCTCTGGGCTAAGCTGCAGAGCCGCAGAGCCAGAGGCTGCAGCGCCACAGAGCCAACTCTGCTCTGGGCCGAGCTGCAGAGCTGCAGAGCCTACTCTGCTCCAGGACATTCCCCCTGAATGCTTCATGTTGTTTTTTCGCTCTTTCTGTTTGAAAAAAAATACGCCCTTAGTTTTTGGCTAACTCTGAACTACCTGTCTGTGTCATGCTGTTGGGGTTGTTTACAAACCATAACAGTGTAGGACCCAGGCCTAGAACTGCACCCTGAGAGAGGGAACTGCACCCTGAGAGGGAGGTTTGCCCTGGGTGGAAGGTTCAAAGGGTCAAAGTGGGTATAAAACAGGAGGGAAGACTGTCAAGTTTTAAATTGTGGATACCAAACAGAGAAGGTAAAGACGACTTTGAACTGTTGAACAGTAATCCAGAACTATTGTATTGCACTGTAAAATATATATATTTTTTAATCTATTCTATTCTACAATTGTATTGCACTGCACTATTGCACTATTTTACTCTGTCTATTTTATCTTACTCTTTTTATTATTGTCTAAAACTGAATCAAACCACAAACAAGGTGGCCTGTTGGGATGTTAGATCCTAATGTAAAAAAACTGTGATTTTATATGTCTGCACTTTATGTGCTCACTTTATGCCTGTCTTTTTTCTGTTGTGAAGCCGTTTCTGTATGAAAGGTGCTATACAAATAAAGTTTATTATTATTATTATATTATTATTATTACTACTACTACTACTACTACTACTACTACTACTACTACTACTACTACTACTACTACTACTACTACTACTACTACTACTACTACTACTACTGCTACTACTACTACTACTACTACTACTACTACTACTACTACTACTACTACTACTACTACTACTACTACTATCACTACTATCACTACTACTACTACTACTACTACTACTACTACTACTACTACTACTACTACTACTACTACTACTACTACTACTACTACTAATTACTACTATGACTACTACTACTACTACTACTACTACTACTACTACTACTACTACTACTACTACTACTACTACTACTACTACTACTACTACTACTACTACATACTGATACTACAAGTAGGTTACTACTACTAATCATTCAAATCATTAATTAATTCTGTTAGGGGTGTAACGATGCATCGATTAATCGAAATGCATCAATTCTAATGTGTTAGAATCGATGCATCGATTTGAATACTGTTAGAATCGATTAGAATCGAAATTAAAAGTAAATATTTTTTTTTCTTTTTTATGTATTTTTTTTTTATTGTTTTTATTTACCTATAGTCCATTCATGCTGAGTGAATCAGTTCCCAGAGCGGAGTTAGAATCTATAGAATAGACAATTCAAACTGATGTATAAGGAAATTATGTTCACAAGGTACAGGGATGAGGAAGGGACTTGATATTCACGGGTGTTTACATTTTTATTTTTGTTTTCTATTTTATTTTATTTTATACATATATAGTTTTTGTTTTTGTTTTGCATATATATATTTTTTTTTTCTTTTCTTTTTTATGTTTAAAATAGTACACTCATTTGAGTAGTGGAAAAGGGGTAGGATTAAATAAGTGTATACTTCTTCCTACTCCTTTTCGAACATGCAGATTGAGTTGTTTTGCTTTTTTTGTTATTGTTTGTTGTATTCATTGCATGTTCGAAATAAAGATTTAAAAAAAAAAAAAAAAATCTAATCGAATTGAATCATGGTCAAATGAAGATATTTCATGATGCATTGAATCGTTGCCTGAATAATCGTAATAGAATCTAATCGTTGTGGGGTCAAATCGTTACACCCCTACATTCTGTAGATAATCTCAAAGCGTGAACCACTATCTCAATCAATCAATATCGCTTCAGTGGAGACAAACCCCTTTTACAGAAGACAATGAATGGGAAAGGTAAATATGGGGTAGGAATCTATGGGAGGAATTTCTGTTACATCTTCTGTCCAAACTGAGAAGTTGACCTTTTTATTAATCCAATACGGTTTATAGTGCCTTGTTCAGGAGTCCCTTAAGACTGTGGGGAGCAAGGGTTGCTTATTCACCAAAGCCAGATGTCCACAGCTGATTTGAGAATTCAGATCATTACAGTAATAATGAATGAATGAATGAATTAATTAATGAATTACAGTTATAATGGCAACATTACAGTTATAATCCACTTCTCTAATATTTATGTTCAGACTTCTGTGATAAAAAAATTACACTGGGCAGTATCAGTCAAAGGGGTAGCATATTCCGTTCCCTGTAGTTTACATTGTATATATTATTTTTATTAAAATATGGGGAATTTGCTTTAAAAGTGTTAAATAGCTCGACATTCCATAGTGTGTTTGGTCAGAAACATGGGTATCTCAGTCCCTCCGCTCTGCAGTAAACAGAACATACTGTATATTTTTTGGTATCCCTTTCCACTTTATCCAATCAGGAGAGAGAACCCTAGATATTTTCTCTACTTATTTCAAGAAATCGTTTTAAAGTAAAATGTGGATGAGAGTTCTCTCTTCTGATTGGATAAAGTGGGAACAGGAACGGAGACCCATGTTACTGTGTACACCACACATTTTAACAAACAAAAAATTGCCTTTACAGCACCTTTAACACTTATTGGGCAAGCACCATTTGTTGTACGAAGCAAGAGGAGCCTGATTTTGACAGGCTCAACATCCGGTTTGAGAGTCTGTGGCAGAGGACAGTAGAGGTGGAACCACGTCACATTCTGTCATTGCCGTCAATGTTGTCGTGAGCAGATTTTGCCATAAACTCTCATTGGAGCCTACTGTCTATTGCCATAGTCTGAACGCCACATTAGACCACTGCTACCTTGACCCAGAGGGGCTGTGCTGGAGGACATTGTAGAGCTTTGTCTTTGTCCTGCTTAATGACTTACGCTACATAGTGTAATGTCTCTATGTAGAAATACCCTCACAGATAAATCATTGATTGGCTGGTGAGGAAAGCTACTTAGATATATACTAGAAAAACCCAATCCATCCCCAGATCTATTTTTGAGGTTGATACATTGTCCCTCATGTAGAACAGGTCTGAGGGTATATTACTGCAGTGGCCAATAGAACACTCGGCTCCCCTCCATGTTAAGGGGACCTGATTGATTAGGACATACATAGAATCCTAATTCTAATGACTGTTCTTTAGATTTGCATGTAGGCCAAAATCCAACACATTATGCTGATTTACAAGCGTGGGTACTCCCTGAAACGGGGGGGGGGGGGGGGGGGGGGGGGCTATGGTATTTATTATGTGTCATCATCAGGCTCATCCAGGTCTCAAGACTTTATAGGACCAACTAAGCCTGATCACAATGCCCTTTAAAATACCAACACACACGCACGCACGCACACACACACACACACACACACACACACGCACGCACGCACGCACGCACGCACGCACGCACGCACACACACACACACACACACACACACACACACACACACACACACACACACACACACACACACACACACACACACACACACACACACACACACACACACACACACACACAAATAACCTAATAGCCTGCTGACTGTTATATTAGAGTCATAATATTGTGATTATTGTATTAGAATTTAGATATATTTTATAATTGTTTCTGCAGCTACTTTGCACACACTTTTTCACGAGAAGAGCCAAGAATTTCACTCTTTCGTGCTTGGAAAAGCATATGACGTGACAATAAAGAGTCTGAATCTGAATCTGAATCCCCCCCCCCAACGACCACCATCACCCATTCCTGAAGAAGTTGACTTTTGGAGATATAAGTTTGTTTGTTTGTTCAGGTGAGAGGTAAAATAAAAAGGTAAGAGTCACCTTTATGAAACCCTGTATCCCACCCTGGGGCAGCACTAGTACTGTAGCCAGACCAACGCAGCTGTCAATGCAGCTCTACACCGCCATCTGGTGTATCAAAGCTGAACACACTCTTCAGACTCCATAAAAACACATCTGGAATAGACTAGCAGGAATAACAGGGAGAACATAGTGTTGTCATGGGGAGCCACAGCTGGGGTATATCACCAGGCCTGGGAGTAACATAAACCACCAACCAAATCCTGCTAGATTATAGTTGCGGCTGATGAATCTTTCAATTCTACTAACCACTTTGGCAGGAAGCCAACATCGTATAATCGCTCTTTTCTTTCACTACTTTGGCCACTAAGAAATGTAACTTATACGCGGCATTGTGATCTGGACCAACAATGTTTTGTTTGTTTTGTTTGTACCTCAGTATCAAAATACTATTTTCTTTATGTCTCAGAGCTTTTAGTAAATGGTCACCTCTCTTTAAATAAAGGAATGACCATCTATTTTCACAGAGAGTGAAATAATGTGGTGGAATGTTCTTTAGACAGAGTTTCTGAAGAACATGTTGGCTTCTCCACGTGAGTTGTTCCAATGAGTTGTTCCTTATCTGTACATGTTATACTGACAGAGGGCAACATAACATTTGAAAAGAGTCTCAAATTACTCATACCTAGCTACAAACACATAAAAAGCTAGAGGCTGTGAACTCTCAGCACATTTATTTAAGGATCACAAATGAATGAGTCTTTAAGACCCATGGGGGGGGGGGGGGGCTAGACATACTGTAGACTTTGAGGAATCCCTAGATATCAATCCCTTATATGCTACTTTACCAGGAAATGGATGATAATTGGCTCCAGATTTTGATTGAAAAAAAATCTGTATAGCCATTTACAACAGAGTCACTTGGCAAAGTCATCAAGAGTTTGAACAAATAAGGCGACTGGGTGGCGCACCGGTCTAAGTGCTCGTCACCAACGCGAGAGACACCGGTATAGAATCCGGCTGTCAGCGTTGCCTCCGGCTTGGGCCGGCCGTCATACTGACTCAATTGGCAGAGTCAGCGGGAGGGGAGTCGATGGGTGGTAATCTGGTCGTTGTAAACAGCGACTCCTACAGGTCGGTCAGGGCGCCTGCACAGCAAGGAAGGGAGATGGTGAGGGTAGTGTGAGCCTCCCACACGTTACACCTCACCAATGAGAGTCCGCGCTGGCAGGTGAAAAGAAGTGGCTGGCTGACTCTGCATGTATCGGAGGGGACATGCGATAGATTCTTCAACCCTCCCTACGACCGACCAGTGGGGGGCACATGCGAGCAACGATCAAGACAGGGGAGGGGGGAATTGGCACGACTAAATTGGGATGGGAGAAAAACAGAAAAAGAACGAGAAAAAGTGGATAAAAATAAAAAGATTTTGAACAAATGATCATCCATTTCCTGGTAAGGTAGCATGTAAGGGTTGATGTGGATTCCTAATTTTATACAGTTTCAGGTGATACCTCCATCTTCACACAGTTGAGGCCACAACAGTCTCTGTATCTTCACTGTAGCCTTACATTTGAGACCACTAGGCCTCCGAAAGACAATGGTGTCAGCAGTTTTTTTTTTCTTTTCAATACATTTATTTATTTTTTGGCCTGGCAGCTGGCGCCCCTAGTGAATGGCACGACGGACTATGCCAAGGGCTGGCCCTGCTTCAGAACCAGAGCAAAGCAGAGACCATCAGTCCCAAGGCCACTTACAAAGGACACGTTGTTCATAAAGCAGATCGTGATGAAATAAGTGGGGAACTTAGTTAAGTTGAACATGTGTGTTTTTTCATATAGAGGATTTGGAAGATTGGGCTGGTGGAGGACATTATCTCACTGAACCTGTAATAAAAGTATTTATCTTAAAGTTGTATGTCCGCTTTGATGTGGATTTGTCAATACATTTCTAGCAATATGCCTCTTACACGAAACATGCATGTCTTTTACTCGTTTTCAAAATAAAATACTAAATGCAAAGATGGACTCTCTCTACCATAGCTGACGGAAGATGATGTATTTTGTCCTTTATTTCAAAATGAAAAAGTATAGCAACAAAGAGTAGGTAGAACTTGAGAATACGTGATTTTGACACAAGGACATATTTGAATTGCCTTTCATTTTGGTTGTGCTTCTCAGTAGCCTATCCCTTGGTACATTTGACAAGAACGGAAGTGTTTACCTATTCCTGTCCGGGATTGGGGGGAAAACAATTGTATTAGAGGGAGCAGTAACGAGGCTGCAACTGCTGTTCAAATTCCAAAGTCTGATTAGCTATGATATCTGTTGCCTGTGGCTTCCCTCACCTCAACTCCAGACAAACAGCTGAATGATCTTTGAAATTTGCTCCAGGGACGCTGCACTGTGAGTGACCCTGCGCTCTGAACTCTCTGATGATGATCCATATGTATAGGGGATATGTGCATGTGTATCTAGGAGGAATATGCAAAAGAAAAAGAGACATTGCAATGTACACTAAAGCAATTATCTTCTCTTCTTCTCCATGCAGGCCATGACTGGCCTCAACTGCAATCAATCAAAGAGTTGAGTGCTGCTTCCGTGGTTCCAACTCCTGTCAAATAATTGGGTGCTGCTTCCCTGGCCCTTGACCCTCAATGCCAGTTCAAGAGATGGGTGCTGGCTGCATTACATAATATTTGGTGCTGCATTCCTGGTTGTAAACCACCACTGACCAAGGTGGAGGATATTACCTTTCTGGCTGGTGCCTCTGGCAATTCTGAGGATGAGGAGAAAACAGACATCCAGCCTGGTGAGTCACATGTATAAAGAATATTCCATATGTTTTTTCTGTCATTATACAATAAATCTGGCTTCTGAAACCAAAAAGGCTCTCACAAAGAAGTGGATGAGTCAGGTGGTGCTGACGGAGGGAGAATGGATGGAAGTGATCCATATGTGATGGAAAGGTTGACGTACGTACTGAGACAACAGAAGGAAAGGTTTGAGGAAAGGTGGAGGAGATGGGGGGAGTTGTTGAGGCCCATGAGGACAGAATTTGTGTGACTGTGTGAAATACAGAGAAAAAGGAATGGTGTTTAAACAACATTTGTATTTATTTTGTTTGTTATTTCTTCTTTTTTGTCTTGTTTCTTTTTTCATTGCATGAATGTTCTTTCTGTTTTGTCTGTTTTGTATTGAAAAATTCAATGGATATGGAACATTGATGAGCAACAGTTGTACATTATTTGTCCTACAGTCAAATAATGTTTTACGACTCCACCAAAACCTTCTCATATGCAGAGGTATTATTTCACCATGATCAAACAGAGCCAAAAACATCACGTTTCATTTTATATGGCTATGCTAATGTTTGACAAAGGTGAGAATTTAATCACCATCACCTCCAAGTGAGACTGCATTTTAAAAGCACTGACTGTCAACATATCTTTTTTTGTAAGTGTTTATTTATTGATTTATTTGAATGGGATGAGCACAGATAACACTGACAGCAAAACAGTGGCAAATAAACACATCACAATTTATTCAAGTAAGGACAGGTAGTGCCAACTTATGGTCAGCAGAGGGAGCTAGAGCATCAATATAAATCATTTGAAAGTAGGCCTGCTTTGGCTTCACATTTACATTGAATGAATGAATGAATGAATGGATGGATGGATGGATGAATGAATGAATGAATGAATGAATGAATGAATGAATGAATGAATGAATGAATGAATGAATGAATGAATGTATGAATGTATGAATGAATGAATGAATGAATGAATGAATGAATGAATGATGAATGAAAACTTTATTTAACAGATTGCAGAATGGGTACAATACAGTACGGCTCAATACACACAATTGTTAAGGAGATGCAGACCTGAGAAAGACGTTTGTCTTGTTTCCATCAGGGTCCCCCATTCACATTAACATTTAGTGGTTTTGCTGAAGCTTTTATCCAAAGCGAATTACAAGTTCTGTACGAGAAGTTAGCAGGAAGGGTACACCTCTTTCAGCTGAGTAGCAATGATCATCAAACAGTGCTGAAACTTGGGTGCTGCAGTATTGAGTGCATCGTCTTATAGTTGACCTCTAACATGGTGGAATTGGCCAGGTTTCTGGTGGGGGAAAGCCCCCAAAATGTTCTTTTTAAAAAGAGCAGGATATAATAATCCTCCTCTGCCTGTGTCTGGGGTTTCCGGAAACATTTTCCTGTAACGGATGATAACTTGTAACTTTCCTCATATTTCTTTGTAATCTGATATCTGATGTATGCCACAGTTATCATTTTCACACATGAGGGATTGTGTTGGTGGTGTAAACCCATCATGAGGTATTGTTGGTGTCTGTCCAACATAAATCACTCTGCAGCAGTTTGGACTCACGCTAAGAGGACAAACACACAAGAGCCCTTTCAACTGCCTCTGATTCAACACTGGGCAGTGGAAACACATACCTGTTAAACAGTGGATTGTATCTTTATTTATTTATTTACTTAAGCAAAGCTGACAGAACAACCTAACTATTTTTTACAGCAATGCTCTGCTCTACATTGACATGAACCTTGATCCTGTATCTCCCCCATGCTGCTATGACTGAATTTCCCCAAGGGGATTAATAATAAAGGTATGTTAAAAAAAAACGCTTTTAACATTTTTGAGGGAATCTTATCAAATATGGAAAACTTCATCTTCACTTTAATTCATATATTTAGCCGTATTTGTATATTACTATGTAAATCCGTCATACAAGAGTTTGTATATCGTTGTTGTTGAAAAAAATACATTTCAGGAATCAATAAAAACACCCTGATTTTCACATTGATGGCCATAATATGTAGTATTTCTTATTTATTTTTAACAGGATTTAAAAGGGATTAATAACCCAAGGCTCATGCAACACCCTTTACCTATAAAATACCACAGTAATCTTCTAATTCACCGAAAGAGTTTTGATATTTTTTTTTTTTTTTTTTTAGATACGAAGCACCTCTATAGTACAGGTGTAGGCAGGGCCGCCTCAGGGGGTGTGCGAGCAGTGCGGTCGCACAGGGCCTCGCGGGAATGGGGGCCTCGCACAAAAAAAAAAAAAAAAAAAATTATTTATTTATTATTTTTTTATTTTTATTTTTTATTTATTTTTTTTATTTTTTGTGAGGCCCCCCTTCCCGCGAGGCCCTTTTTCATCACAGACCTAAAATCTAGTTTTGCTTATATGCTTATATATTTCACATTAGACACGTTTGTAGAATGTTCCTGGCTCTGCGGCTCTGCAGCAGACATACTCACTATTGGAGCTGGTTTCAACGAAGGGAGGGGTTACATCATGTGTACGCCGGCGTGCGTCAGCTGCGTTTGACTATTTTGCGCGTGCAGCTTTGGAGGTTATGCTTAGTTATGCCAGCCAAAACGAAGAGGACGGTCATTCGGCAGATGGACTGAAGATGAAAGTTGTTGCATGTTAGACAGTTCAGTCAGGCTAGCCATCCCGACTAAAGGCAGGGACAGCTAGTTAGCTTTAGCTACATTATAATATTGAGTGCTAACGTGTGGTTCAGTCGGGATAGCCATGATGATGTCGGCTAGTAGCTAGCTTAGCTAAAGGCTAACTAGCGTTAGCTAACCTAGAGAGAGCGCGTGCAGCATTGTTATGCCAAGATGAAGAGGACGGTCATTCGGCAGATGAACTTCGTCAACTCCACGCGGTTGTCTCCATCCTCTTGGACGTTTGGTGAGTTTTTAATGCACTCTATTCTATTCCCGCTGTGGATATATCTCTCTCTCTCTCTCGGGAGCCAAACGGGCCGGCTAGCTGTTGTAGTAGCTAACGGTGTGTGGCCTGGTGTCAGCACCTGGTGCGAGGGAGGTGAGCTTGGTGTTTCATTATGAGAATATCTCCATGCTCAAGTCGGCTATAGTCCGCGAGGGACTTGTTGCCGGCACCGCTATGGTAAACACCACTCTGTAGTGGGACGTGTATTGCCTTCTTTTTCCCTTCTCTCTTCGGATGAGAAGAGGAAAACACAGCGGCTGTCTGAAGTGTTGGCCTGTATTGCTTTTCTCACGTTGTACAGTTTTTCAGTGGTAGCCGCATAGCTTGCTTCTGCGTTAGCTAGTGGTTAGCAATAGCCGGGTTGAGCTAACTGTTAGCCAGTTAGCTGTTTGGCTACGACGTTAGCTGCTCGTTTTCGCTCGGCTGGGAACGTTAGCTTGATGCTATCAGTTAGCCTAGAGTTAGCTGTTAGCTTGTGCTACGACCATTGACATTAGCTGTGAGAATAGCAGGCCCTGGCACTCTGACTACGACATCATCTTTGACAGAAGATGTAGTCGGGCCTGCACCATGACAAGGCTCCGGCCATAGCTTCTTTTTGTCCCGCCAGCGAGAGGCCTTTCGTCAACGTGGAGACCTGCGTTGCGGCCTTTCGCCCTGCGTTCCTTGGTGCAGGTAAGATGTCCATTGGACATTACCCCACTCTTCCTTCCTTCCCCTCCCGAATGTTTTGTTAATAACGATGTTTTTTTCCAGGCAAAACATATGTTACTTCACAACATTTGGAGATACGACATGTGCTGTGTGTGAATTGTCTTGGTCGTTTGTGTAGCTTGGGTAGCGTTGGCCAAAGCTGTGTGTGGCCTGGTGTCAGTACCTGGCTACTCTATTTGCAGTTAGCCTATTTAGCTGGTGTCGGCCATTGGCTCCTTGCTACTTTGTTTTCTCTGGTATAGACCCTCTTCTCTTTGGATTTAAGTGTTGATCTTTGTCCTTTTGGATCTATGTATATTCATGTTGCCTTTGTGAAGTTATCTTTTCCTTCTGTTTTGTTCTTCCATTAAAAGTTGAATATCCTTTAGGGGCTCATCTTTGCTTATCTCTCTCATACATGCTCTCTCTCTAACACACACACACACAGACATGCTCTCTCTCTCTAACACACAAACACACATGCTCTCTCTCTCTCTCTCTCTTTCTAACACACACAGTCTGCCTATGGCGGCCTTTCTCGATGGCTAGGCTGTGCTCGCTGAGTCTGTACCTAGTCAAGGATCTTCAGTCACAGTGCTCAGGTATTCTGCCACTGTGTACTCTCTGTTTAGGGCCAAATAGCATTTCAATTTGCTCTGGTTTTGGGTTGTTTCTTTCCAATGTGTCTCTCTCTCTCTATCTCTCTCTCTGGCCTTGCTCTGGTGGAGGGTCAGGGGCATTGCCGGGTCTGTGCAGCGATAACACTGTATATTGACTGTAGAACGGGAGCTCTCTCTCGCTCTCTCTCTTGCTATATGTTGACTGTATCATGCCCAGCCTCGGGCAGCGCTATTATTTAAGAATATGTTGACTGTATGAATTTTTTAATTTTTTTACCTTTTAGGGGGGGGGGGGGGGGGGGGGGGGGGGGGGCTCGCGTTTAAATCTCGCACAGGGCCTCGCATTTCTCCCAGGCGGCCCTGGGTGTAGGTACTGGATATGTTCGGCCTGGCTGACCAGTTCAGGGTCACCTCTATAGTACAGGTGTAGGTACTGGATATGTTCGGCCTGACTGATCAGTTCAGGGTCACCTCTATAGTACAGGTGTAGGTACTGGATATGTTCGTCCTGGCTGACCAGTTCAGGGTCACCTCTATAGTACAGGTGTAGGTACTGGATATGTTCGGCCTGGCTGACCAGTTCAGGGTCACCTCTATAGTACAGGTGTAGGTACTGGATATGTTCGGCCTGACTGATCAGTTCAGGGTCACCTCTATAGTACAGGTGTAGGTACTGGATATGTTCGTCCTGGCTGACCAGTTCAGGGTCACCTCTATAGTACAGGTGTAGGTACTGGATATGTTCGGCCTGGCTGATCAGTTCAGGGTCACCTCTATAGTACAGGTGTAGGTACTGGATATGTTCGTCCTGGCTGATCAGTTCAGGGTCACATCTATAGTACAGGTGTAGGTACTGGATATGTTCGTCCTGGCTGATCAGTTCAGGGTCACCTCTATAGTACAGGTGTAGGTACTGTATATGTTCGGCCTGGCTGACCAGTTCAGGGTCACCTCTATAGTACAGGTGTAGGTACTGGATATGTTCGGCCTGGCTGATCAGTTCAGGGTCACCTCTATAGTACAGGTGTAGGTACTGGATATGTTCATCCTGGCTGACCAGTTCAGGGTCACCTCTAGTACAGGTGTAGGTACTGGATATGTTCGGCCTGCTGATCAGTTCAGGGTCACCTCTATAGTACAGGTGTAGGTACTGGATATGTTCGGCCTGGCTGATCAGTTCAGGGTCACCTCTACAGACCCGGCGGGCATTGGGGGGCCTGGCCCGCCCACTGAGTCAGCTGTGCCCACCCTGAAAAAAAAAAAAAAAAAAAATTCAATCAAAGTCGACTATCCAAATGCTTAGTCGGGGACAGCCCTAGTGGGCACTGATGTCAACAACAACACTACTGAAGCTAGCACAGCACTCTGTGGGAATTCTTTACAGAACATCGCCTTAGTATGCTTCATCGACGCAAGGCCAATTTAATTCAGTTGGCATTTGAGAAGGACTTAACAAAAAAGTTCAGGAATGAGTTAAGTGGAGGGGCAGTGTTTTAAGAAGATTTCACTCTGTCCCCAAACGATGGTGAGTAGCCTGTGGAGGAATTTTGTTTGCTTTTTTATGCACTTTATTTTTGTCAGTTCAGTTCAGTTTGTCAGTGAATTCAGACGTGTTGAATAAATGGAGACTTTTCAAAGATATAGAATAGAATAGAGTAGAAATGTATTATCCTGAGGGAAATTTGACACTCCAAATCACTCAACATTAAACATTTAGACAGAACAAGTCACGAATAAGAATAACAAAACAAATGGCCTATGAATAGAATAAAATGAAATAAAATAAAAATAGAATAAAAGATACAGTAAATAAATACAGTAAAAATATACTGAAGTTACAGTAGGTGTAATATTGCACAGTGCTGTTTAAAAAGTAAGAGTCCAGGAAGATGGTAACTGTCACTCTGTGCTCAGTGATGCAGTGAGGCACAGTGATGCGTTTTATAAAGTCTGATGGCTGTCGGAATGAAGGACTTCCTGTGCCGTTCAGTGCTGCATTTAGGTAGTGTGAGCCTATAACATGCTCCTCCTGTCAGCCAAGTCTGTGTATAGTGGGTGGGAGGGGTTTTCCCTGATGGCCTGGAGCTTAGCAAGGCTCCTCCTCTCCGCCACCCTCGCTGGGGCGTCCAGCTACACCCTAACCACGCTACTGGCCTTCCTGACCATCTTATCCAGCCTGTCTGTGTCCCCTGCTCTCAGTCCGCTGCCCCAGCAGGTCTGTTATATATATCAGTTCAGTCTGTTTTTGTATAAGTGAATGTTCTTAAGATAGAGAAATTAGATTTTTCAATTGCCTCTCTGCTGTTTAGTTCAGCACCGTGGGCAACGCCAAGCAAGCCACAGCGCCGTTGTCCCAGCTGAAACGTATAAAAGGGAACCTGTGTTGAAAAACCATTGTGCCCCCCCGAGAACATTTTATGCCCCCCCACTAATTTGTTTCTGCAGCCTGGTCTGCCTCTATAGTACATGTCGCTGCTGTCGGGACAAAACCTCATAACTCCATTTTTTTTGAATTTTTTTTTATTATATAAATCAACTCCATAGATCATCCTCCATATGTGTGTGTGGGTTTTACAAAGTTTAAACAATGGGAAAGCATTAAACCGATCATCTGTCTAAACCTCTTAACTCTATTCACCCTCAAATCTGTGTTAGTTTTTTTCATCTGCTGAAAAGTTGGGTTTTTGGAGTTATGAGGTTTTGTCCCGACAGCAGCGATGGATATGTTCGGCCTGGCTGATCAGTTCAGGGTCACCTCTATAGTACAGGTGTAGGTACTGGATATGTTCGGCATGGCTGATCAGTTCAGGGTCACCTGAAGGGTCATGACTGTGTGGCCAGGTTCAGCTCCAACTCCATAGTTGTTTTTATTGAGAAAACAAATGGTACAACGTCAAACATTATAGATTTCTCAGATCAACCAAAAAACAAGCGAATAACAGACTAAAGAGATGAAAATACAGCATTTTAAGATTGTACACTAGAGTTAGTGTAGAGTTCGAGTTAGTGCCACAAATAGTTGGTTATAATGATGTATGGTAGATACATCACAGGTATTTATTTATTTTCTTTATTTACATTCAGAGATTGCATTAAAATAATTAAATCTATCAAAAATAAACTTTTATACGGAAGGATGACTTAGAAACACTAGAGAGTATACCAAGCAGAAATGTACCAAGCAGGATCATGAGATTTATCATAGAATTCAATGAGTTAACATTGCTTTCAAAATAAACAATAACATATTTAAGATGTAACTTAATAGAGTGACCAGTATTTCTTCAATTCTTATTCAGAATTGAATAGAATTAGGGCTGTCAGTTTATCGCGTTAATTAGATTAATTTATTACACAGCAAATTATCGCGTTATGAAAATTAATTCAAAATTAATTTAAAAAATATTTAAAAAAAGATTATTATAATTTTTTCTTAATCTCATTCATTCCATAAGAATTTAGAATAAACATTTACAGACTTTTTTTTAAATGGTCCATTTGCATGTTCTTGGTATCTGATTCTAGGGACATCTATGGATCTCAGGGAATGTATTCCCAGAGTCAGAAATACTGTGTCTGTTACTAGGCTTGAGTAAATTGTAATGAACCAAATTCAAATTATTATTTATTTTTTATCTTTGACTGTGAATAACACCATTCTAAAATTGACCAGACCTGAATATAGAATATAGAATATCAGGCCTAAAATGGTTATGCGATTAAAATGCCATTAATTAGATTAATTAATTACAAATCCTGTAATTAAGTAGATACATTTTTTTAATTGCCTGACAGCACTAAATAGAATATGAACAACTATAAAACAAATGTGTCAGATTCACTAATACAAAATGTAAATTTTTCATCCAAGTCAGTAGATTTTGACACCAAGACATTAGAGGGGTAGACATTATGTATAATAATTTTTAATTCACTTCTCTAATTTTGTTAGAAATACAGAATTTAAAGGGTCAAACCCGTTCCTTCTGCAATTCAATGTTAGATATTTGTGAGTTCCCTCATTGGTGAGATCTTCTTTTTAGAAGAAAATATTTCTCTTTACATTACATTCTGGATTCTTAATTTCAACACAGGTAACACAGGTTATATTCAAAGTGCATTTTGATTAAACATATGGCTTTTTATTAACTGGCATAAACATGTGAATGGTCGTAACCACCAAATAGTCACAGGAAAAGCTTTCCCGCTTAAACATTTTACATAACTTAATACTGTTAGGGTTTGAAACAGACCTCAAACGCACGGCACAGACAGGTAGTTCAGAGTTAGTCAAATACTAGGGCGTATTTATTTTCAGAGTCAAAAAGGAGCAAGTAACAATCTTGAAACAAAGGGAGACTGCCTTCAGCAGAGTTATCTGCGGCTCTGCAGATCCTCTTGGTGTTCGAGGTGGGGAAATGGTATTGACGCTGAAGCGGCTCTGCAGATACTCCCAGCTTCAACAAAGCGCAAGAGTAAAGCGGGTAAACGAGGCACAGCTCAAAACGTGGGACAAGGTCTTCACCAACGGCAATCCACAGATGTCCTGGAGGGAGAGTAGACGAGGCACAGCAACGGGGAACAACAGGCAGAAACAGAAGTATTCAAAACGACCCGACCTCGATTGAAGGGAAGTCCCAGTATAAAAAGCCTCTGGGGCGCTAATCAAAAACTATGACAGGTGCGCGCTGGAATTGATACTTGCTCCAAAAGCGTGTGGCGGGGAATGCACCAATCAACACAGCACCTTAAAGGAGCGGAGCGTGTGGCGGGGACTGAACCAATCCTCACAGTACCCCCCCTCCACGGGAGCCACCCGGCGACCAGCCCGACCCGGCTTGTCCGGGTGAGCACGATGGAAGTCGGTGATCAGGCCGGGGTCCATGATGAGCTGGCGGGAGACCCAGCTCCGTTCCTCCAGGCCGTATCCCTCCCAGTCCACCAGGTACTGGAACCCCCGACCCCGCCGTCGAACGCCCATCAACCGGCGGACCTGCCACTGGGGGTGTCCGTCCACCATCTCGGGAGGAGGCGGGTCCGGAGCAGGAGGCATCAGGGGACTGAGAGAGACAGGCTTAACCCGGGATACATGAAAAACGGGGTGAATGCGCATGGACGCAGGAAGCTTAAGACTCACCGCCGCCGGACTGAGCACCTTCAGAACCTCAAAAGGACCGACGAACCGGGGGTTAAGCTTCTTGGCCGAGGACCGAAGCGGAAGGTCCTTCGCGGACAGCCACACCCTCTGCCCAGGGTGGTACGTCGGCGCAGGGACCCGGCGCCGGTCGGCCCCACGACTGGCGCGCTCCGATGACCGGAGCAGCGCAGTCCTGGCCCTCTCCCAGACCCGACGGCGCCGGTCGAGATGCTCCTGTATGGAGGGAACTGCCACTTCCAACTCCTGTGCAGGGAAAAGAGGGGGTTGGTAGCCCAGGGATACTTCAAAAGGTGAGAGGCCGGTGGCGGAACTGACCATGGAGTTGATGGAGTACTCGACCCAGGGAAGGAAACGGCTCCAAGAAGCAGGCTTCTCGGCAGCCACACACCGAAGAGCAGACTCCACGCTCTGGTTCATCCTCTCCGTCTGTCCGTTAGTCTGGGGATGATAACCAGAGGAAAGACTGACCGTTGCCCCCAATCCCTTGCAGAAAGCCCGCCATACCTGGGAAGTGAACTGGGGCCCCCGGTCCGAGACGACGTCCTGGGGAAACCCATGGAGGCGGAACACGTGGCGTGTCAGGAGGTCCGCCGTCTGGGCCGCCGATGGAAGCTTGGGAAGGGCCACGAGGTGAACCCCCTTGCTGAACCGATCCACTACGGTCAGCAGGCACGTGTTCCCCTGGGAAGAAGGAAGTCCTGTGACGAAGTCCAATGCCACATGGGACCAAGGGCGGCTCGGAATGGGAAGCGGCTGCAGAAGCCCGGAGGGCGCCTGGTGGGAGGCCTTGCTGCGGGCGCAGACTGCGCAGGCCAGTACGAACTCCTTGACGTCGTTCCTCATGGTGGGCCACCAGAATCGCCGAGCCAGGAAGGAGAACGTGCGATGAACGCCTGGGTGGCAGGCGAACCGGCTGGTATGGCCCCACTGGAGGACCCGGGACCGGACTGAGTCGGGGACGAAGAGGCGATGAACCGGTACCTTGCCTGGAGCGCGATGGAAGCGTAGGGCACGCCTTACCACCCCCTCGATGCCCAAGGTGACCACTACCACCACCCTGCCCTCTGGGAGGATGGGAGTCGGGTCCTCAGTGGTTGGGGCTCCCTTGGAGTGTAACCGGGACAGGGAGTCGGCCTTCGTGTTGCGGGAACCAGGGCGAAACGTCAGCGAGAAGTCGAAACGACTGAGGAAACTGGCCCATCTTGCCTGCCGGTCATTGAGGCGCTTGGAAGCACGGATATACGTCAAGTTCTTGTGGTCCGTCCAAATGGTGAATGGCTCCTCGGCCCCCTCTAGCCAATGACGCCACTCCTCCAAGGCAGCCACAACCGCCAGTAGCTCCCGATTGCCGATGTCGTAGTTCCTCTCGGCAGGGAGGAAACGACGTGAGTAGAAGGTGCACGGATGTACCTTCTGGTCCGTTGCCGACCGCTGAGATAAGATAGCCCCAAGTCCGGTATCCGAGGCGTCCACCTCTACGATGAACTGTCTGGATGGAGCAAGACTGGGGCGGTAGTGAACCTCTTCTTGAGGGAGCGGAACGCAGCACTCGCCGCTGGGGACCAGTCGAACGGCAGGGCGGGAGAGGTTAGCTTGGTCAGTGGTTCCGCCACCTGGCTGTAGTTCCGGATGAATCTTCGGTAGAAGTTGGCGAACCCGAGGAAGCTCTGTAACTCCTTCCGAGAGGTGGGTTCCGGCCACTCCTCCACGGCCCGGATCTTGCGAGGGTCAGCCCGGGTCAAGCCTCTCTCCACGATGAAGCCCAGGTAATCGACGGAGTCGGAGTGAAAACGGCACTTCTTTGCCTTGACGAAGAGCCGATTGTGGAGGAGGCGCTCCAGCACACGTCGGACATACTGGATGTGTTCCTCGAGGGTCTTAGAGAAGATGAGGATGTCATCTAGGTATACCACCACAAACTCCTCCAGCATGTCACGAAGGACGTCGTTCATGAGCGCCTGGAATACCGCCGGAGCGTTGGTGAGGCCGAACGGCATTACCAGGTACTCGTAGTGGCCCCTGGGAGTCTTGAAGGCGGTCTTCCACTCATCGCCCTCTCGGATACGGACCAGGTGGTAGGCACTCCAGAGGTCCAGCTTGGTAAAGACGGTAGCCTGGGTGAGAGGTTCGAAGGTGGAGTTCATGAGAGGAAGAGGGTACTTGTTCTTAATGGTGATCTCGTTGAGCTGGCGATAGTCGATGCAGGGTCGAAGGTCTCCGTCCTTCTTCCCAACAAAGAAGAAACCGGCCGCCACAGGGGAGGAGGAAGGCCGAATGAGACCTGCTTCCAAGGACTCAGAGATATAACGATCCATCGCTGCCTTCTCAGGGACGGTCAGACTGTAGAGGCGGCTGCCGGGAAGGGGAGCCCCTGAGCGAAGGTCGATGGCACAGTCGTAAGGCCGGTGAGGCGGAAGGGCCTGAGCCCGGGACTTACTGAAAACCTCCTCGAGGTCGTGGTACTCGGGGGGTATCGTCGAGAGGTCCGGAGGCGGCTCACAAAGAGGGCTCCGGGGCGAGGGACAGGACGCCGCCTGAAGAAACTGGGCATGACAGGCGGAGCTCCACCCTCTGATGGTACCGGAGGACCAGGCGATGTGGGGCTCATGCAGCGCGAGCCAAGGCCTGCCCAGGACCACAGGGACAAGAGGAGAGCTGGTGATGAAAAACTGGAGTCTCTCAACGTGGTTACCAGCAATGGTGAGAAGGACTGGGACGGTGCGTTGAGTGATGTCAGCCAGGCGGTGTTGGTCCAACGCGAACACCTCCAAGGGTCTCACAAGGTCCTCTAGCGGAATGTTGGCCTGGGTAGCAAACTCGAAATCCAGGAAGCTCTCGTCAGCACCCGAGTCGATGAGTGCCTCCACCGTCGCCCGTTGGTCCGCCCAGGTCAGGGTGACGCTCATCAGACGACTAGGTGGTGCACGGTTCTGGGAACGAGAAAAACGGCTCACCAGGATCTCCCAGGGTCCCGGCGAGCCTGGTCTTTTGGCCGGGTGGGGCAGTTGGAGATACGGTGCCCCTCCCGGCCGCAGTAGAGGCAAAGGCCGGACCTGAACCTGGCCTCTCGTTCAGCCGGACTAAGGTGAGAGCGTCCCAGCTGCATGGGTTCCTCCTCGGGCGACGAACGGGAGGGAAAGGGACCACCAGTCGTGGTGGAAGCAGGACGGGCCGCAGTACCGTCACGAGTGCGGGAGGTCTGGGTCACCTCTGGAGGTCCCAGTCGGGCTCTCTCACGCCTTCTCTCCCGGAGGCGTCCGTCGATGCGAATGGCGAGGCTGAATAGGTCCTCGAGGGACTCCGGTTCCTCACGGGTCGCGAGCTGGTCCCTTACAGCGTCGTTGAGCCCCCTCATGAAGGTGAGACGAAGCGCTTGGTTCCACCCGCTCTCCGTTGCCGCCAGTCTGAACTCCAGCACGTAGTCGGTGACCCCGCTACTGCCCTGCCGGAAGGTGCCCAACCGAGCTCCTGGGTCCTGGCCATGGGCTGGGTGGTGGAAAACCCTGCGGAGCTCTGCCACGAAGTCTGGGTAGGAAAAACAGAAATCAGCCCCCATTGCCCAGGAGGCAGTAACCCACTGTGCTGCCCGGCCTGAGAGCAGGTTAGTCATGTACGCCACTCGGGCTCCCTCTGAAGTGAATCGGCTGGATCGATGACGAAAAACCAACTCACATTGCATGATGAATGTGGCACAATCCTCGAAGTTACCGTTGAACAACCGTGGTTCGGAGAGACGGGGCTCCCGAGGTGCGGGATCAGGAGGCGCTGGGCCTGCCACGGCTGCGGGTGGTACTCTGGCCGAGACTCCTGAAGCAGGTGGGGTTACAAGCAGGGCGTTAAATGCGTCACTCAGAGTTCGTAATTGGTGAAGAATATCAGCCTGCTGATTACCCTGGGCTGTCTGTAGGGTAGCCAGAGAGCCAAGGGACTCCTGAATAGGCAGGACCTGGGCTCGGAGCTCCTGTACAGCAGCCGCAGCCGCACCTAGCTGTAGGCTGTGGTCGTTGGTTAATTCAATCTGGACCGCCAACGCGGTTCTGACTCTGTCTGTGTTGGCTGAGGTCGACATGGTCGGGTCGTAATGTTAGGGTTTGAAACCGACCTCAAACGCACGGCACAGACAGGTAGTTCAGAGTTAGCCAAATACTAGGGCGTATTTATTTTCAGAGTCAAAAAGGAGCAAGTAACAAAGGGAGAGCGGGCCCTTCCCCCCACTAGCACGCCGCCTGGTACACTGACCCTGGCACACTCAGGCAGTCAGCATGGCTATAACTCGAAGCACTCAAAAGGCTACACTACAGCGGGAGCAGGCAGCGCACCGGGGTGTTTCAGTTTTCAAAAATGGGTTATTCCAGGCCTACGGGTTGACGAAACACAACTTCGGACCGGGCCCGGCGGCCCGGGAAGCACACAGGGATGCCAGAGGAGGTCCATAAGACCACCCCAACAGCCCCCTCTTCGCCATACGTAAGAGAGGGGCAAAAGGAAAAGGAGCACAGGGTATAACATGTACCCAACAAAGGGCCTCCATAACGCCCAACCCTGTGACACCCGGGCCGACCCGGCATTTTTCCCCTGAAAAAAGCACAAGTCCCTCAGGGTATCAGAACAGCAGATCTGCGTCCCCGGCGGACAACGGGTTAACTGACCTGGACCAGCGTGACCAGAACCAGTCCCGTGCCCTAATCACACCGACATCCCCACTCCAAGAGAGGGGGTAGGTACGCGTGTCGATCTAAAACATGAAAAGAGGGCGCCACCCAGACGGTCCCATTCGTACTGCGCTCAGTGGCCCACCCCAAGGGCGTGAGACCCCTCTACCAATGTTTTGATCTATTCCGTTAACATCTCCCAGATATAAACGAGAATTCGTCGAGACCTAGTAACAGTCGCTCGGAAAAGAAAAACCTCCATCCCAGTTGCCCTATAAAAACGCCGTTTTAATAACGAGCAACCAAGGCATACCAGCCTCATGCGTGATTCTTATCAGAAACACCCCGAGCCAGCACTATGTACGCGTCGAGACCCAAACACATCAATGGATAGTCTAACAAGACACAAGACATTGTTCCTCCAAGTCGCCTGGGAGAACGACAAGGAGCCGTCGTGCTTCATGTTCTTTCCTCTTTTTATTAAAAAAGAAAGAAACACAGACTGACATGAATCCCACGTGACGCGGCTGAGGGTAAACATTATTTCATTTTTACATCCCGCCACCCTCACCACAGGGAGGAGACAGGAATCCTCAGAGAGACTTCCCACGCAAGCTGTATAGATTGAAAAGAAATATTGCAACATTGAGCTATGTAACACTTGGGTTAGGGCTCTCCGAGGAGGAGGCACTGAACCAATACACACTCAATAATCGAATTGAATCGAATACACATACAATAGAGCAGAACTCCTTTTTGAAGTTCTACTCACCTTGACAATCTGAGGAGGAGGCTCTGAAACTCTGAGGAGGCTCCCTCACTGGGAAGGAGGGTACGAACTCACAGAAGGCACTTCTCCCTGAGGAGGAGCTTCGTGAGGAGAAGCTCTGACAACTCCCTGAAATAGATCCATAACATGGAACCTGAACAACTCATGGAAGTCTTACCAATAGAAACGCGCTCAGTGACGTACTCTATGGCGGGGGAATTTCCGCGGTGCACACGCCCAATTTTTCAGGGCGTGGGACCAGGAAACTCCGCCCCCCCCCACCCTGTAACGTGCCGAACAGCAACGTGACAGGAACCCTGAAGGACAGGGGGTTTTAACCCCTGACCAATCAGAAAAGGGGAGGAAAGGTTTACCAGTTCACCCCTTTACGACCCCTCACCCCTGATACGATGTAATGACAAAGTAGAGCATGACCCAGTCATAGCATGCTACATGAAGCATCTAACAGCTTCACATAGCTCATGTGCTAACCTGCTATCTGAGTTTTACTAAGGAAAAAAACACAGAACAGAGAGGGCCCCTTTAAGAGCCCCGGTCCAGACTCACACATGTGCTTCTGTGGGCCAAACCTAACCCAGTTGTAGATCACAACGACACACACAACCCTTCATCACAACAAAAAATGGCAAAAATACACTCTTACTACAGAGGAACGCCGTTTTTCATAACGAGAGAGACATAAGTCCTTGATTACGTATTGGTCACAGGCCTTGCTAAGCACACATGATAAGTGACCAAACAACCTTTTCTTTAGGAAAATAATCATTTCTCAAGCGGAAGCACAACCCCAGCAACTTAAGCTGAGGGTTACATCGTATCCCCACAAACACAGTGACACAATATATTGTAAACAAACATGTCTGAGAGGAGGGGGGAAGCCCCAGGGAAACCGGGGGGGTCACCCCTCCTACCTTACCCTTGATACGACCAGGTTGAACAGGTAACCCTGTTAATATGTGAACATGCTGTTCATTGTCATCACAGGCTGAGAAAAAGATTCATTCCTCAATCACATGTCACTAAGCATAGCTTCACAGGTTAATTAACCCTCTTAGTTGTGAGTTCACCCATGTTACAAACATTACATGAACACACATGTTCTCATCACAACTAACCAGTTCATTTTCACACATGTAAAAACAACGCCGATTTTCTATGGAGAGAGAAGCTATACCAGTGACAAGACAATTCACACACAACACGCGTCGTATCCTCAATGTATTGCAGCAACACACGTTTTGGAAACATCGTTATTACAAAACATTTAGAAGGGAAGAAAAGAAGAAGTGTTTAAAGTCCGGTCAGGACTCCTACCTTCACCCTGAGCGCAGGCCGAGAGGACTGCAACACTGGTCAACGGGACACCGAGTCGAACCCGGCATCTCCTGCGTTGGTGACGAGGGTAATGTCCGCTACGCCACCCAGCCGCCGTTCTCCATGTTGACGAAGTCCTCGCTGGCATGGCACCCGGGTGTAGGGTCAACTAACATCCTCTGTCAAAGATGACGTCGTAGTCAGAGTGTTTAAGGCATGTTATAGTCACAGTAACGTTCAACAGTGTAGCATTAAGCTAACAGCCGCCCGACTGATAGCAACAAGCTAACGTTTCCTAGCCTAGTGAACACAACGAGCTAGCGCCGCAGCTAACAGCTGACTGGCTAACAACAGTAGGCCACAAACTAGCAGCTAAGCAGCTATCACCTGAACTGTACACAACGACATAATAAGCCACACTTCAGACAGGCCGCCGCCTGAGTCCCTCCCCATCCTAAGAGGGAAGAGAAAAAGAAATGTCAACACAGTTTTCAACAGTGATTTACCAGACATGCAGCGGAGTCGGCACAATTCCCGTATGAGCTGCAGCCGACTTGAGCATGGAACTTCCGATAACGAAGATCCATGCCCACTTTTCCTTGTGCTTTAGGGTGTACTTCCACATTCATGTGAAAGATGGGGCCTGCACGGGACAGAGAAGCATCCGCTTGTCCAGAGAATCCCGGGTTCAACCAGGTCTCGGTCACGGCCCACTAGGTTGACCATCATGGGCGTCAGACCAAGATCCTCCGTCCGCCGCTTAAGAAGCCGAGCAGAGGACCCCAATCTGGGGCCGGCCTTCGTAAAATTGTCAGCTAACCCCCATAGCATTAACAGACAACTAGTGCTTGCAAGCAAAACAGTACTCACCCAGCTCGGAAGCAACCAGTTTCTCACAACAGCCGGTGCCTCCCACAGTCCAGCTGTATGACCGGAGGTTCAATACCTATCCAGCCGCAGCAAGGAGGACTGCAGGTGGGGAGTATATCAGCGGCGCGAGCCCCTAATACGAAAAAGCCGGTGGAGGTCAGAATGATCATCATCTTCCAGACACTCCAGTGACGAAGACAATATCGCCGTATTTTCTCGAAAATAGTGAGAGAGAAAATAAAGATATAATGTCAACGTATCTCCTTGTCTTCTGTTCTCCTCTCTTCCTTTCCTAATTCAAGTGGTGGTATACAGGCACTTGTTTGTGGTGAAATTTGAGAAGGAGATGAGTGTGTGGCCCCACCCCTGCTTATATAGGTAGCAGATGGGGGTGTGGTCAGACGGATGTTGGTATGTAAAGGTACATTTTGAAATGTATTCAGTGCATATACACTGGAGCGAGATATGTGCAATATGACGCTGAGCGGAAGCTAGCATGATATAGAACCAGAATTCTCATAATACTCCAGAATGAACATTTCATTGACTGTGTTTCCAGCGTCTACTCCTCATGGACCTGACGAAACATTATAAATTAAAAGTTTATTCTGGAGCATATGAGTGTGCAGGTTCTATTCTCTTTATTGTGATTATTATCTAACCCTGGCTACAATCACTGTTGCCATGATCCCCGGAGACTCTGGCCATGACACCCCTTATAAATGCACTTATAGTTACCATCCCCCATGCTACCAACTCTCTGAAAACGTAAATAACTTCACTTTAACAGCGTGTGACAATTAGCGCAGATCTTTGTAAATTGGAGTGTTTTTGCAATGAGGTTCATTCGCATAGAAAGGAGAAAATTGTCTGCCCATATTACCTAATTTAAATACCCGCAAATAGCACAGACGCACAGAGAAGCAATGATGATGGCAACGCAGTTAACACGGTATTTCACCCTTTGTGAGTGCTTTGTGAATAGCAAGGTGTGTTTTGGGATAGCCTGCTCGCCTAGTCTCGCATGGCAGATATCGCATTCACATTCCCACACACACACACACAGGGGCGGTCCTTCCTACAGGCGATATAGGCAGTTGTCTAGAGCGCCACCAAGAGGGGGGCGCCACAAATTGAAAAAAAAAATTATAATTTAATTTTTTTTCTTTTTTTTTTGCTTGGCGCCCCCTTCTATATCTGCAACAATTATTCTTACCTAAAAAGAAAATTCTATCATAAGGGAAAATGAGCCAAAAATCTAAAACGTTTGGTCAGTCTAAGACGCTCGGCTTTAGGTGTTCACAGTCAGAACATGCTAGAGTGCTGTGCATTGATGGGTATCGGTCAAGTGACAAAAAGTATGGGTTACTGAATGCTGAACTGCACTGTTATAACCACTAAGCCATTGTAAGACCTTACCTGTGTCCCTGTATCACTTGTCTCTGCTGCCCTTTGATTAAAAAACGTCCCTATGTCCATTTTCCTTATTTTTTTGGCATATTTCAGTTAGTCACAGTAAAAGTCACCTAGTAAAAGTAAGATAATTGACAATATCAAAACATGCTAGGGCTGTACCGAATAGTTCAAAGCTTCGTTCATAATGTTGACATTCAAATTCTAAATCAACATAAAAAATTGTTAAAAAAAAATTATAATAATAATTATATATATATATATATATATATATATATATATATATATATATATATATATATATATATATATATATATAATCTTTATTTTTTTGCCCCTAGTGGTAAACCTTGCCTAGAGCGCCACATGTGCTAGGTCCGCCCCTGCACACACACACACCTGTCCAGCTCATTATAATGCGAGGGCCGTGTGGAAATAGGGGTTCGGTATTTCCCTGTATTTAACAGGTAGCGAGGAAGCGCTTTGCGACAGATACAAATTAGATTAGATTAAAATGTATTGTCATCACACAGCACACTATATACCTATAGTGGAATAGAATGTATTAATATTCCATATTTATACCATCTTGTTGCGTGCTCCTGCCCACCTGCCGCAGTGCCCGCAGGCACACGTTGAGCAACGTCAGAAGGATCCGCCCCTTCCTGACAAAAGAAGCCACCCAACTCCTCGACCAATCAACAGTCATCTTAAACTCTCATCCAAGCAGTCAGACTGTTAAACTCTCATGTGACTGTCCCCTCACGTGCACCATGCACTTACCTGGACTTGATAACCACTATGTTACCGCTCATCATGCTCTTTATTATTTAAAATATTCTGTTATATGTACAGTGTTATGTGTTTCATGTATGTATATTGTACTACGGTCTGTGGGAGCTCCCCTGAAATTTCGTTGTATACTTGTGTGCAATGACAATTAAAAGTCTATTCTATTCTATTCTATTCTATCTCCCGCCTCGACTACTGTAACGCACTGCTTGCTGGCCTTCCGGCCACTGCCACCAAGCCTCTTCAACTCATTCAGAACGCAGCGGCCCGCCTGATTTCAAACCTACCGAAGTTGGCCCATGTCACCCCACTTCTTAAAGGAAAACTCCAACATTTTGGGAAATTAGCTTATTTAACATCTTCCCTGGAGTTAGACAAGAAGATACATACCTTTTTTGTCTCTGTGCATGCATTAGGCTTAGGGAACAGCCACTCCGTTAGTGTAGCTTAGCTTCATCCCTGGAAGTGGGTCAGAGTTGTAGTCTGACGTTCCCTACAGTGCCCTACTGTGAGGATTCGCCTGTCCCTGGACCTTTTTTCCCTCCTACTCTCCTCAACAGCCCCCACCCTTGCGAGAACTTTTCCCTGTCTCCTACTCTCCTCAACAGCCCCCACCCTTGGACATTCTTGTTCCTCTACCTTGACGCACCTGTTGGGAGTTTGCAATCAGGTCTGGAGAGTACTTAGGTTGCAGACTCCCCTCCAGTCCTTGTCGGGTCGTTCTGTGTTCTGAACTCTGTGTTCGTTCTGTATTCTGTACATCACCATCACCTGCCGCGTCTCCGGCGTGAGACGACGTGCCGGTCATCACCACCTGGCGCCGTTTGCCTGGAGTGGGACACCGCCTTCGCTCTCTAATTCTCTACGGAGGTTCCAGTGTTCCCACTCCAGACGTCAAGCCGGCTCGCCATCGCTCCCGATTCCACGGGAGGAAGGCGTCTCTTCGTGATCCTCGTTCCTGGGGTGAGACTCGCCGTCGCTCCCTATTATTCCACAGGAGGATGGCGTGTGCTCATCCCGTTCCCCCTCGGACCAGACACGCCGTCGCTCCCTAGTATTCCACGGGAGGATAGCGTGTGCCCATCCCGTTTCCCCTCGGACCCAGGCTCGCCGTCGCTCCCTAGTATTCCACGGGAGGATGGCGTGTGCCCATCCCGTTTCCCCTCGGACCCCCTTTGTTTCGCGCTGCCCGTCTGCAGCATCCGAGGAGGAGGAGGAGGATTCCTTTCGGAGCAGCAGAGCCCTACTCGGTGTAGGGACGGAAGAGGATCTCCGTGCCCGGCCTCCGCCGTCGGGTCCCTGTCCCTGTGCCAGGCCTCCGCCGTCGGGCCCCTGTCCCCGTGCCAGGCCTCCGCCGTCGGGCCCCTGTCCCCGTGCCAGGCCTCCGCCGTCGGGCTCCTGTCCCGGTGCCCGGCCTCCGCCGTCGTAACCCTGTCCTCATCCCTGTAAGCGGTCCTGGCCCTGACACTTAGCCCTGACACTTAGCCCTGGCCCTTAGCCCTGGCCCTTAGCCCTGGTCCCTTAGCCTGTTCGCCTGTTAAAGGCACAGTGCCGCAGTTTCATATTTCATGGACTCTTGTGTTTTTTGTGTTCTCCCTTAAAGGGACTGTGCCGCTTTTTGTTATTTAATAAATATTGCCCTGTTTTGGCTTACTCTAATACCTGTCTTGTGTTGTGCGATTGGGGTCGGTTTCAAACCATAACACCTACAGTCACGAAATACACTCCAAATACAACTCCAAAACGTTCCTATCCTGTAAACATGTTGTGACCTGTGTATTTACCACGTGGAGAAATAAAAAATTATTGAATTCGAATTTTGGTTAGTTGTAACGTTAGTTTAGGTTCGTGTTAACGTTAGAAAATGTACAAAATAAACGTATTCCGCTGCTATAGACGTCGCTCTTTTATTTTGAAACCTCCCAGAAAGGAAGTCATTGCTCTCGTTATTTACTTTAGTGTCCGCCCGGTTCTGTGTTTGTTGGTTAGCTCCGTTAGCTAGCAGCCTATCAAGACCAGCCATTGGAATACTGTTTTCTAAATTGGGGAGGCTTTTAATCGTCAAGGTAAGAGGATTTTAAGTCATGGTATCCATAAACTTCAATCGGTTCGGATCCTTTGAATGAATGAGAATGTCAACAAACACGGCGACACTTTGAAATCACTGACTGCGCCCAGAGAGGAGTGGTTAGGCAAAAAATAGTTCAGAGTATATTTGCTTAGAAAACGTAATTGTCGAATTCAATTATTTTTTATTTCTCCACGTGGTAAATACACAGGTCACAACATGTTTACAGGAACGTTTTGGAGTTGTATTTGGAGTGTATTTCGTGACTGTAGGGCACTGTAGGGAACGTCAGGCTACAACTCTGACCCACTTCCAGGGATGAAGCTAAGCTACGCTAATGGAGCGGCTGTTCCCTAAGTCTAATGCATGCACAGAGACAAAAAAGGTATGTATCTTCTTGTCTAACTCCAGGGAAGATGTTAAATAAGCTAATTTCCCAAAATGTTGGAGTTTTCCTTTAAAGGGGCTATGTACTATAAATGTAATTTTTCAGTTTCTAGCATTGTATTATAGTAATAGGAGTTCGTATCAATGTGTTTTAGTGTCTAAATACCATATTGGCGGATTTCTCTGTTTCAGCTCAGCCCCTTTCCTCCTCCAGTAAATCAGGCCATTTAACGGCCGATATACGTCATA